>NC_088643.1:39801412-39851412 GCF_964019385.1 Sycon ciliatum
AGGTCGGCAAGGCCTATTGAAGCATGATGAAATTAGTAAATTATGTGAATATTGACGTCCCCCAGACCGGGGCCCCAGGTCAGTCATCATGTGTATGCCCCAAAAATCGATAGAGCAATGTTACAAAATGGTAAGCCTCGAAGTTCCAAACTCATGGTGGTGATATGTGGTTGAGAAATGTCTTTTGTATTCGATATATCCATTCGTTTATCAGCAGTATTCAACAGCGACTATAGTCGAGGGGCAAGGATGGCCAATAACTCCCATTGTTCTCAATTTTCGTTGCTGTTGGTCACTTTGGCATCTGTCCCCGCCACTCCTGTTTCGATAGAACGTCTCACGACGATATTATTATACTGATGAGCTTCCTTGGAGGCCGTTTGCAGTGAGACAAATTTTGAATAGATGAGCACAATTTCTGAATATCCGTAGTACCGTTTTAGCCGAGATGTGGTCTATTCAAATGCCGTTTGCCATTGCAACACTCGGAGAACTGGTGCCTGTACCTTGCCAATTTGTTTTTACAGGTCTGTGAGTGACATTCCCGGGTGTAGACAGTTATTTTACTCAATATTACATAATAGTACACCTACTTTCATGGCCTAAAAAACACCTCGCTGCAGGATGACATTTCGCACCATTACGGCATTAGGGGCCGTCCGTAAAATAATATCGATGTTTTTTTAGAGACGATATTGGTGCTTCTCTCCCTTGACCCCCCTCCCTCCCCCAGAAGACGCACATGTACATCTAGATCATGGAATCAATATTTTTGGATGCTCATGAAGTGCCCAGGATGTTGAGGGTCCGGTGTAGGCGTGAAAATCCCGCCGCACTCACGCAATAGCTGCATCGCCTGGGGGGAGCGAACCGGGTTGGCGCTGCAGTGCTCACAGCCATCGTGTACTGGTGTAGACAAAGCGGCTACGCTCGGGCTTGAATTTTTCAAATCCTTGTTCAGACAGTGAAGACTGGAAACTCTTGTGGAGTTCGTCCGTGTTTGTTCGCACTGCCTCTACGTCTTGAAAAAGGTCTCCTAGATCCTGCAGGCATCGTTCGGCCGATTTCCACAATCAATAGCTCATTCTTTTGCTCTTGAAATTCGCCATGGGCGTACAGCTTCCAATTTTTGATTTTGTTCTCGTGTCGCGAGTTTTAGCTCCGCGAACGGAAGCTGGTTTCACATTTCTTGTATAGCCATTTAGACGTCCGCGTGCAGGGATCGGCGAAACTTCAGATATTTACATCGATATTTTTCTGATGCTCGAAAAGACGCACATGGCTCAAACCCCCTCCCCCCCCCCCCCCCCCCCAGACGCACCAATATCGTCTCTAAAAAAACATCGATATTTACGGACGGCCCCTTAGAGACGGCCGACCAGGCCAGATTTTTGGTGCTTCACAACAACAGTTGACACATTATTGATTATGGTCCCGGAAAGTGGAGAAAAATAGAAAATTTACAATCACGTTACATAATTTCAGATGACCTCGTACAGTGGAGTGGAGCAATCTAGACTTATAGTGTCTGGTCCATGAGACTTGAGAGCTCCAGAAAGTAGCGCCCGAACCCGGTGCGTGCTAGCTTGGGACGGAAGGATTTTCTCGTCGACAGCGCGGAATGCGAGAGTGAAACCAACAGCGCAGAAGGGCCAGGATCGGAACCGATTTGGCCGCGAAATGGGACAGTAGTGTCTATGTACCTAGCTGAAAGCTTCAACGTCTTGCCTTCCCGTATGGATGTGGAATCTGATCATGGCAAACGCTAACCGTGAGTCAGGTCGAGCCATTGTTTCTACTTCGAAGTACTGTTAATCTCTGTCATGGTATGCCGTCGAAATGTGTGAGTTATTGTCCGATACTGAGGGATATTTCAGCTGTGTCATCCACGATGGATAACCTATCTTTCGTTCGAAATGGGGGGGGGGGGGGCTCTAGCTACAACAGCGAGATACGCGATGGATATTTACATGACCATATTCCAAATCATTATAATTATCATTATTATCAGGAACGACGTTTAGCAAAGTGAAAGTAATTATTAGTTCGAAAGAAAATTCGAGTCTGGAAATGAGTACAGAAACAAACTTCGGAAACTTAGTAACTTGGATGCGAAGTTGCAGTGATTTTGCAGAAGTAACGTTCTCTTTCCTCGGTACACATTTGACGAGAGGAAGTAGTAAAATTTCAGGTGTTCCGGCTACAAGGAAATGGGATACATGGTCACCGGAAATGAATCGCATTCTTTCAATCATGGACTGCCCGGTTTCCAACCCTAGATCTGCACGTACCAATGTGCACGAATTGGGTGGGTTAACTTTTTCGAAATAAGGTCCTGACTGACCAGACCGGGGGCTACGGCTCTGAATTACGTCACCGCTACACGATATGGTGTGAGGCTGTGACATCAGTTTCTACTAGACCTTGACGTACATGTGTGTGACGACTCTGGTACGCTTTCCCTGGCACTTTTTGTTTTGCAATGTGCATAAGTTGTGGACGGTCCCCGATACTGGATATGCTACTATTTATTCTACTGATTGACTGTTTTCAATGTCCTGCATGCCCTCTTTGTCATGCTACTAGGGTTGTCAAGAGTAACGGGCCGCACACAGCGGCAGTGGCCACCCGCTCCAATGCTACTAGCCAAACAGGTTAGTTCCGGTTCTAGTAAACAAGTACTCCAACTTCAACAGAATGATGCTGATATCTCCGGAGTGTTTGCGCACTTTAATAAAACACACTAAAACTCTAAAACCCTTATCCGACCGTCAAAGTGGACACATTCTCAGTCCAAGTGAGACGCCACGACCCATTTTGATGATAACTTTAGTTTACCTTGGGTGATAACGGCAATCTTGGGCTTTTTGGAAAGCTTGAGCGATGAGGAGTTCTTTAGAAACAGTTTCTAGCCTTCATTTGTAAAAGGAACACAAATCCATCTCCAATTCCATTTTATTTTAGAGAAGTACGGCTCATTGACATGTGGACTATTTGTAGTCTTAAATTTGTACTTTCAAGGTAACACATTTTGAATTTTACCATCAGGGAAGCCTCCAGGCACAGTTTTAGGAGGGCAACGAAATCATTAAGTTACACCGTTTGGAAACTTGTTTCTTATGCGGTGTGAAAACAGACCTCATTCAAAGACTTATATCTTCTTTATGGAACATGCTAGGACGCTCCCGTTTTTCGCAAATGAATTGTGGGTCTTTCCTGCTTCTTTTGAGACCAAAAAGGTGGAGATTTGATCGAAAATAGGTGAGTTACAGCTTGTTACAGTCATCGATGGACAAACGTCGATTTTTGACTGGCCGGTCGGATAAGGGTTTAAAAAAATAGCCCTAGGGGCTTAGAGTCCACATGCTGAACATGAATTCACCAGGGCTGCAGAGATACATGCATCTTTGCACATGCACACGCATTGTTTTGTTTTGTTTTTACATCAAACACAACCCTACCTTTGAGTTATGAAGGAAAAGAGGAGAAGGATAGTCATATCAACAATTCCATAGGATGATCACGACCATTCAATAGCAGGCAAGGCGTAATAATATTTTAATATTTGCTCTGTGCTGCGCTGATGAGTTCAAAAAGAACGAAACAGCATGCTGTCCGCAGATTGAGTAATATTTTAATATAATTATTATTACTTCAAGTTGTACATAATTATGGTGTGTTTATGCCGGGGTGGCATGCTTTCTCGTGTTTCTTCGTCTCCGTCATGCTATGTACTAATGCTGTCCTCCCTTTTTCAGATGACGATTCTCTTTTCCAACCAATGCAACAGCAAGTTCTGGCTATGGCTCCCCTCCAAGGAGATTCCTATCTTGTGGATTGCTTAGGAAAACTGAAGACACAACAGTCCACCTTTATGACATACTTCTTGAATAATACCGGATCAGACAACCCAGTATCGAAAGTTGAGCTACTTGCAGGCACAGACCAGCAGTCTGTAAGTAATGAAATGGCAACTCCCAGGTCAACTATACTGCAACTCTCCATTACTCCACGGCAACGCTCCAGCAATGGCACCGGGCAGTTTTCTTACAACTATCGCTGTGGAGTACGGCACTCACTGGCGTCAACCGTTGTCTGGTCGGATGAATCCTTTGAGTGGAACTCATACTCGAGTACGTACATGTACATCTGTTTATGGTTCAATGCACACTGCGTGTTCACCATGGTACTACACGCACACCCGCAACTTGTACATCTGACCCTGAACTGCCTGGTCCTTACACTACGAATAAACCCATTGCGCATTGCCAATATGCTCATTGTGCAATGACATAATTTCAAATTTTGTACCTCGAACATCCCACACAGCCACCTGGGCATGGTTGTTTGGGGTGGTGAACAGTGCATTCCTGATCCCAGCGTACTCACATACATTACGCATACCTTCCATATTTGGCAATGCGCAATGGGCTTATTGTGACTGTGCCGTCCAGTGAATGTCGCTTGCTTATGTAACAACAGGGTTGTATTTTGTAGGGGTGTCAACGAGTAGTAGAGTACCCGTGCTACCCATAATTTGATCGGGTAGTAGGGTAGCAATTTGCTCCTGAGAACCCGATCGGGTAGTGCTTACTGTACACTTTCTATGTAGCGCAAGTGCACACTCACAGTACAAACTTTGTCCAAAAATACCCGATAGGGTTCCCGTGCTACCCGGATAAGAATGCCCGAACCCGTTACCCGACCAAACCTCTACCCGTTGCCGCTGTGGTATTTTGCCCCCCCCCCCCCCTGCAGTGACGTAGTGTACATGGCAAATATGCACTACAGAATGACATGTCATGCTTTTGCTCTAGGTCGCATTTCATCATGCCCATGTTTGTAAAATTATACTTTGATGATGTGCACGTGTATGAACATTTACTAAAGGCGTTGTTTTGCTTCCTTCATCTGTACTTAGATCCAACTCCTGCACAGCGTCTGGCGGATCAGAAAGCAGTAGAATTTCTAACAGACACATCTTCCACTGACGTGTCTCAGGATTCTCAGACAACAGTTGAAATGCAAAGTAAGAAAAATACATGTATGGAGAACACTCGGTGTGGTGCTGCTGATGTGTGAAGCACTGCAGCCACTTTTAAAATACTTCAATTTCACTCCTTGTTGAGTTCCTTTTCCAAAATGAACATTTCTAGAGAAATTCATCAGGGCCAGTGTGCGTGTATGGGTTTTGTGAGATGTGGCATGATGTGGCATGCCACAGGTAATACATGTATCTGTAGGCTTATTATGTTGTGTCATGAACCCATCTTGTTCTTCTCTTGTCTGCATATGTTCAGTTGATTCCAGAAAGCAATCGGCTGTCCTGCTTCCTCTGCAAGAACCAATCATAAAAGTCATAATGGAAAACGAAACGGATGCCGTCCGCATGATCTGTTCTGCACTTCTTACGGCTGGCAGCATCTTGTCCAAGCCTCTCATCTCCTGGGGACGCTCAAAGCGAGGCTCTACAGTTACCAGTCAACTTGTGGCCAGCAAAAAAATCAACATTTCCGTGGACACCAGTAGTGATAATGCGTCGCCGAATTCCAAGTACGTCCGTTCTGTTCTGAGTATTCTTCCCGGCCAGTTGGAGACAAGTGACATGACCTATGTGTACAGGTGCGGTCTTTTCCATGTCGAGACAAATTCCATCGAGTGGTCATCTGATGCATTCAGCCTGCGCAAGATTGGTAGGTGTTTTTGCTTAGAATGATTGCAATACCATGCATGACAGTTCTGGCGCAAAAGACTATCGATATTGTGTGGTTAGATTTCTGAATCATTCAAGCACATGCCTGTAGTAGAAATAAACCAGTATTTTTTTAGTGGTGTGCACGGGTAGTCGGGTACCCGTGCTACTCGTGAGGACCTCGGGTAGACGGGTACAGAATAGTACCCAAAAACCCGAAGTCGCAGATGACATCATGTACAGTGCGCGTGTACAAATTCATATAATAGGGAGGTTTCGCTCTACGTAATTACGTATAAAAATCCGTATGTCGTACGCGCCGGGGAGCGAGGGCAACTTTCATACGTAAATCTCTCTACAGATTTCCGTAGGAAAGCTCTTTCCTACGTTGGGTCCTCCGTAGAACTTTTGAAATATTTTTTGCATTTTCCGCATTTGTCCATGGCAACGTTCAAGCCGCGCGAAACACAAGGCACACACACTGTACACCACGTTCAAAATAAAATGGAAACACGGTTTCGGTTCGTGGAGCATGCGGTGGGTGCATGCAGCCAACGCGCCTCCAAAGCACAAACGCATGTTTAGCAGTCGTGGAGAAATTACGTAGAGCGAAACCCAACAGCTCTGATTTTTCTGTATGAAAATTCCGTGCAGTTCCCACGTTATTTTCATACGTAATTCCGTAGGGCGAAACCTCCCTAATACTCGGTATGTACATGTAGCTACCATGGTCTACCCAGTGTGTAAGGGAAGGGGTGCATTGTGGTGTTACGATGGAAACATTACCCGATCGGGTACCCGTGCTACCCGTGGAAAACAACCGGAACCCAATACCCTAAGGAAATGCTTCCTGACTCAGCCCTATATTTGTTAGACAGTGTGAACAGTGGTGCTACATGCATGATGGTCAGGCTACAGTGCTTGTCAGGGCCTACTGGAGAGCCGGGTCACGCGCCCGGCTGGGGAACTGCACGACCTGGCTGAACAGATAACACCGGGTCCAGTCTGACCCGGCTGAAAAATGTCTCTAAGGGCGCGTTTGGTTGGTACGAACTAGAACAGGATTCACCAGGACAGCGCGTTTGGTTGGGACTGCACCTGTTCTGGGTCGGCCAAAATATGTTCTGCTTGCTCCGGCCTCCAGGCCGTAGCAGACCGAGCAGTTTCACTTTTTCACAGTGAAACCTGGCGGGAACATCGATTTTGGTCCCAAATGATCACGTGCATACTCTTTTTGGGTTGGACTCGTTGTACCTTACAAAGTGACCATGGTGACCCATACACATTTTGAAGAATGCACCAAGTTTGGCACATTTTTCCACAAAAATGTGCTCTGTTTCTGGAGTACCGTTTGGTTGGCATGAGGCTGCTCCATGTGCACCAGCTGTTCGATCCTGTTCTAGATTGTACCAACCAAACGCACCCTAACTGACAATGGATTCCTAAAATGCCGGTATTTTACGACTCGCGGACCCCATCTGTTGCAAATCTAGCGCAACCGTACACACTACAAAGTCTACACTACAGTAGATCTACAGTCTACAAGCGACAGACTCGGCTAGGGTCAACTGGGGTAGGCCCCGGTGTAATATGCCCGAAACTTTGCCGAAAATGCTTTTGGGAAATTCTCGTAAACCTTGCCGAAAATGCTCCCAAACCTTGCCGAAAATGCTCGGAAATGCTCACTTTTTGTAATCCTCAGCACACGCCGTCAAAAACAGGGAGTCAGAAAATATTCAATAAGAGACTTGCTCGAGTTGCCATGGGAAACAATTCATAAACTACTCAACAAGAAGCTAACCCACGGAATGCGGAAGTGACGTTCTTGTTTGGGAAGTTTTTCTTCTCTCAACTTTGATACACAACGGCCAAGTGCACCGTTTCCCCCAAAATGCTGCCATCACGAGCCCAAAGTGCTGGGTTCGCGGATTGTACCGAAAATGCTCAAAAAATGCCGGCATATTACACGGGGGCCTTAACTGGGGTCAACTGGTTCCAGCGCGATCTGGCCAGCGGCGAGCAGGAAGTCAGGACATTCAAAGTCGATGGGGCAGGCATGCAGTCAAAAGCGTAACTGTGGCTATAGCTTTTGACACAGTCGCAAGTTTTCATCCGACTGGTGATTTGGACGATGGAGCTCGCGCCGAAGAGAAAAAGAACTCACGCTTTCCAAGACTCTTGGAAGAAAGGTCGACCCTGGCTGGACTACGAGCATGCCAGTCTATCCATGTCATGCGCTTTGTGCAAGACGCATTTCCAAACTTTGGAAATCCACCACCGCTTGTGTTCTGGGAACACGAGCGGCGGTGGATTTGGTCGCGATGCGTGGTGGAAAGGTAAGAACTCACTGCTTCGAATTATCGGCAT
The DNA here is from genome assembly GCF_964019385.1 of Sycon ciliatum. NCBI lineage: Eukaryota > Metazoa > Porifera > Calcarea > Leucosolenida > Sycettidae > Sycon > Sycon ciliatum. The sequence continues at coordinate 39,809,472 of NC_088643.1, forward strand.
GCTCCTCGGCTCCTGGGTGCTGCAGCCCCCCCCCCCCCAGTGCTCTATTATGTGAACATGTTCGTCCTACTAGTAGCACTAATTAGAAAACAGAATTCCTTTTTTTCAAATAATAATTGTTAAATCAGAATCCAATGGAACTGCTTTGCATTCTTCAAGTAATGTCGTTTACCTTCTACATTTGCAGACTTTGATAGTTTGCCTTGTTCTCTAAACGATTTCCGGTAATAAATTCGCCTTTATGTTTTCCTGCGTTTTGAGCAGGCTTTTTGGTTGTTTTTCTGCCGGATGATTTGACCCGGCTTGACCCGGCTGGCCTGCATGCGCCAGGTACACTCTGACCGGGCTGTGTTGAATGTCTAGAGCAGGCCCTGCTTGTCCTTGTCGATAGTTACTGTGAGTAATGAGCATGTGTGTTCAACAATCAGTCTTGTTTGTGCATTGCTGTAGGTACATCGCCACCACTTGTTGTCAGTACTGGCAGTAAGATTTCCTCACCGGTGGAAGGCCACATCACCGATGTTGCTCCGCAAAAAGCAACCGATCTTACCCTGACCAATTCAAAGGCGGCCCATCCTCCTGTCGATGAAAATGCAAAAGCAGGTATGGCTGGTGGTAATACTTACTTCAACATGGCTGCTTTAACTTAAAGTATGTAAGAAGGTGTTAGGTTTTGCTTTTGCATTTGTATTTGTTCCAGAAACTGGGGGTCCTCCTTTAGTTTCTTTATGTGCTGTGCCTGGTCCGGACGACCCAACAAACAACTCACCCACCCGTTACAGGCACCATTGGGTTTGGGTTTCACGCCCCAGCCCTGCCTCTTGCGGTAGAGCGCTGATCTCCTCAATTATCTCTTGGGCCATCTACATGGGGCAATGAAATGCCACACCAGAAAACCCAGGATTAGTCCACATAGAGTCACAGCACCGAATGCCACGACTCAACCCAAGGGTCAGTCAAAAGCCTGTGTTGCAAACAACGTTATGTAGGACCGCCACGAAATGTGAGCGAGACCCAGAATCCCAAGTGCACAATATATGCAGACTGTCACTCAACATCCACCAAGAGTTCCATAGTCGAGGACGTACCTTGTTAGATAAATAGAGAAGGAATGGAGGGGATATAAGAGCGAAGAGACAGTGCCGGAGTGAGGACGAATGCCAACAAAACAAAGGGATTTATACTCGAGGAAAAACACAGTACGTAATTTACTGAGTCATGCAAGGGTGAAGGAGAATACAGAATGCGGGATAGGGGAATAGGGGAATGCAGAAGGCGGGGTAGGTGCATGCAGAACGGCAGAAGCTAGGTTCATAATTCATACTTCGTCGTACAGAATAGCGCCAGATGCTGGAAATATGTTTGTGTCACAGTTGCGGCATGGTACAGCAATATAGTACGAACCATAGCATCGCAACAAGGTGTACATCAAGCAGAGTGCAAAGGTGACGGGCAGAACTAGCAAAGTGTAAAGTGTACAACAACAACAACAACAGAGAGGCGAAATATCATAGTATGGTTCTACAGTGTGACCGTACTCAAAATGCCGGCTCGACTTGTCAGCGTGTCAACCGCCTGTCGACTGTTCTCATTGCACCAGATGCCACCACAGTTGTCACGATTTAGATTGCCAATGCATCTTCTCCAGCTGCCGCGTGCTCTGCCTTCGATTTCGGGTCACGACACTTACAGATGTGAGGGAAATGTGGTTAAGGATGTTCCGTAGTGCGTGGATGAAGCTGCCATGGTCCATAGAAAGGGAATCATGCTTGATACATTTTTGGTTATGTGGAGCACGGTCAGCTAAAACATGTCTGGTGGTTCGTAGGTACATGACGGAATGACAAATTGTTTCTGTGCGCTTCACCCATCGGTAGGGGTGAAACGATTAGTTCGAATATTCGAGTATTCGTTCGAAAATTTCAAACGAGCGAGTATTCGAAATTTTGCACTCTATCGGGGTTTTTTTTTTTTTAGTATTGGCATTCTATTTTTTAAAAACTTCTGTTGTACCGCTCATCAACTGCTTTGAGTCAGTATTTTATGACTTGGATGATGCGATCACCAGGGCAAGTAACGTTAGTTTGTTATGAGATAATGAAAGTACTGGTGAAAATCGTTACTCTACACTCTGTACAAGACGTTGGCGATTTTTGTTCTATGTTCACAGATAATTTCTTCCGAATGGGTCGAGAAGTCACAAATCTAGCGCTCTAGAATTTTGATAAAATACTCGAAATAATCGGATACTCGATCGACTATTATGTATGAGCGATCGATTGGTCAAAATAGATACTCGTTTCACCCCTACCCATCGGCAATCGGTGGAGATAGAATCTTGTAGAACTCCCGTTTTTGCACGGTCTAGTTCAAGTATTCGTAGTTGGCGGGCAAAGTGACAATTTTCTGGGAAACAATAAAAATTGAAAAAGTTCACTTGTTTTAGCTGACTCTGGCCCGTGTACTCTTGTTTCAATGCAAAAGCAGATATTAGGGAGGTCTTGCTCTACGTAATTACGTATTGAAAATCCACATGTCGTACGCGCCGGAGAGCGAGGGCAACTTTCATACATAAAATCAAGAGTACAAACCCCCCAAGAGTGTGCAACTCCAGCTATGGGTTCTGCAACGGCAGAACTTCACATCACGTGATGAACCCGTACACATTATTTGCACTCCGTGCATGATTGATACAGGGTTGTACAAACCCCAGCTTTGGGTACAACTCTCTTGTGATAACTTTGCACTGTTTGCCAGTGTAACCTTTTGAACCATGTCACGTGATGTGAAGTTCTTCCATCGCAGCACTGCATAGAGGTTGTGCAGGCAGTTGCACACTCTTGGGGTTATGTACTCTTGATAAAATTTATCTCTCTACGGATTTCCGCAGGAAAGGGCTTTCCTAACTTTGATCCTCCGTTGGACTTTTTGAAATACTTTTCGCAGTTTCCGGATTTATCTATGGCAACGTGAAACACAAGGTCTACAGCACGTGGAAGGCTACCGTCCAGTTCAATGTCGCCTTTCCGGCGGGCAATTATCTCGGTTATCCAACAGCGCTCTAGCAGCGCATACACTGTGTTGTGTATCCACGTACACCCTACATGCAGTCTCACACGCAGCTCACCAGAGTCAACCAGCCGGCATGGATACATGTAGAGTAAGACCTGCGCCGAAAGACAAGCTCACCAGGCAGACAGAGGTTCCGCAAAGTGGAGTAGACGTCTTTCGACAGTGAAGAGATTAGATGTGCAATCATCTTCTTACGTACGCGTTCTTTCTCCGATGAGTTTGCACTGGCTGAAACAACACCGATGTCATTTGCGAGAAAATAAAACTCAAGCCGTTCCCGGTACTCCGCAAAGTCCCCGCCAGAAAACTGCTCCAGGGTGGCCTTCCCTGAAGAGGCCATGGTTTACCAAATTCTCGCAAGCCCTCAACTAAACAAATTATCTCAAAACAAAATCCCATCTTCGTCGCCATTTGTTGTGTATCCACGTACACCCTACATGCAGTCTCACACGCAGCTCACCAGAGTCAACCAGCCGGCATGGATACACAACACACTGTATATTAGGGAGGGGTTAATTAAGCTGCACCTTATTTTGATTTGACGCGCAGTTTCACGTCAAATTTGTTGGCGTAAAACTCCAAATTTCGACGTGAGCTGCAGGTCGCTCATGTTGTTTTCTAGGGTTAGCCCACATCCCACATTCACATGTAAAATACTAGACCGCTATGCAGTACACACACACACAGGGCACAGCGTTTAGAGTTAGGCGGGTGCTGGCTGCGAGTGAGGCAATGTGGCTCAAAATAGAGCATGAGAGAGAGAGTGGCTCAACATAGAGCATGCGAGAGAGGCAGTGGCTCAAAATAGAGCATGAGAGATCGAGTGGCTCAACATAGAGCACGGAGTGATTGAACTATTTACACCATTGCCGTTAAGAGTTGTGCCAGCACCCAGTATTTATTGTGAAAAGTGGATCGGTAGCGGAGGTCCTGGTTATAGGTTAGAGTAGAACCCGGGTTAAGGGTCAAACCGGATTAGGGATCGGAGCCCGGGAGGGGGGGGGGGGGGGATCATTTGGCACGTACATTGTGCGGGTGATCCTTCGGAGCCCGGGGGGGGGGGGGGGTCACTTGGCATGTACATTGTGCGGGTGATCCTTATACCGGGATTTAATTTCCGGCCCAAGGGGGTCCCCCGTCGGTTTCCGAGGAAGCCGTAACTTTTTTTGCTCCAAACTATTTTTCCGGGGTCCATCTACTCACAAAAAGTCGTTTTGCACACCTTTTTGCCCATCCCTGTACAACTGAGTCCAGCTATGTCCGCGCAGAGTTAGGTGGACCCTTAACCCGGGTTCTACTCTATGGTATGGGTGGGATGGCGGGAAAATAATTCAGAAGCCACTTCTGCTGAGCAAGAAGCGCCAGAAAACAACAACTAACAGTTTGAGCTCTCCAAACTGATGTTATATACAGTGTATACGATCGTTGAGCTGACGTGCAAGTGTATGGAGAACATGGAGAACGTGATCTAGGTTTCCGGTGCATGCGATGTGCGCATTCGGCCAACGCATTTCCAACGTAACACGGCATGCTTCAGATCGCGGAAAAATCACGTAGAGCGAGACCCAACAGCGCGGATTTTTACGTATGAAAATTAGGTTCTGTTCCTACGTTATTTCATGCGTAATTACGTAGAGCGAAGCTTCCCTAGTAGTGGAAACGATTATTTAAAAAAATAAGCTATACTAGTATTTAAAACACCCATTGGTTTGAGGGAAAGATGCAAACGGGAAAAGTCTGAAGAAAAATTTGACTGCGACCACCAGGACTCGAACCAGGGACCTTCGCTTGAGGCCAGCGATGCTCTTACCGCTGAGCTATATACATGATATAAAGTGTTCTTGAGTAGCTGTCATCCAATATACTAGTAACCCATTATTTGCTGGCTGACCGGGTGGAAATGTTCCGAATGCATGTGCCGGCCTGAAACGATAATTATTAGAATACTTCGAAGTACCTTGGTGATAATGAGGGCTTGGACCAGTGCAGTCCAGCAAATACGGTAAATCCTGGGAGCGGCACCATCAATATGAATTGCTCATCATAATTATGTACATCGATGAAGCAGCTGGCACATGACACGTACACGTACACACACACACACACACTCACACATTATACACACACACACACAGTTATCACACACTCAGTTATCACACACTCAGTTTGTGACTTCGTGTGTGTGTGTTTTTTTTGTTTGCCATTCTCTTTCTGTAGGGAATTCCCATGGGAAAAGGTCAATGGTAGGTGTTGCCCTTGGCGTTAGCTTAACAGTGCTTCTTCTTCTTTGCGCCGTCATTGCATTCATTTACAGAAAGAGACTAAACGCAGGCCGGCCAGCCGTAAAGCGTTTAGACAAAAGCAAACGGTATGTACTACATCGACGCGGGCATGTGCGCGCCATGTCCCGAGATGAAAATTCAGTGAAGCAGTACAGGTCTCCATCTTCGACATCAACATCAACTATCCAAACAATGGCGCCGCCTAGCGACACTTCTCCGACCTCCGAAGTGAAGGCTTATGCGGTTAGTAATAGCCGTGTTGCCAGCATTGCCAGCGTCGTTGCTAGCCCGCCTGCCGCTGCCACTGCTGTAAGTGCTGCTGACTCTTATACTAACTATGTAGAAAAGCCATCGAACAGTTCAGAAACTTCCGATGCCAATGCCAGCTCTGGCAGATATTTATCCCGCTCCGTATCACCAAGGTCGCTTAGATCATCAGAGGCAGGCGGTAGCGGTCTGGATAGACATGTATCGACTCGCTCCCTTCCGAGTAAGTACACCCGCGTGCAGCGTAGGAAGCTCATGCCAAAATCAGAAAGCATGATAGCCAAATCCGGCGTCGATCTAGAGAACAGCGTGTTGGCTAAGGTCAAGGTTGATCAGTATCGGCGAGCCCATTCCCTTCAAGCGGCCGTCCCAGTTGGTTTCAAGCCTTTGTGAGCTGATGCGCCCCCAATCTGGTCGGGAGCATCTCTCTAGCTAGTAGCTAGCAGGGACTGCACTCTTCGTCCAGTCAGTCAGTGATGCAATATGCCAATATATCCCCCCCCCCCCCTAACTTACATGCCATAAGTCATGTAAACTGCCAGCACTCACACCCAGTTTATCACCCAACAATTCTAACATTCTGAAAGCGGACCAATTTCAACTGAATGCTCATATCTGCTCATGCATCGCGCTTTCGTACCACATTCCAGCCTGACCACCTGCACCGGCACCACCAGTGTTGCTATGAGATCTTAAATCCACCTTGGCTGTCCACCTTAGTTTGTGTTGATCACCTCAATGTTGTCAGATCGCAGTGTATCCTTTTCTCTCATGTACTTTCTCTATACATGACGTGGGTCTTTGAACCTTTCCCAGCACATACCGTAACCAAGCACACCATTCACCATGTCCACAAGATGTGTGTGCTGGAGTGGCGCAGTTGTGAGCATGTGTGAGCATATGTGAAGTGCCAAGAAGATGGGTAGAATCACTGGGCTGAAAGAGTCTGCATACAGTTGCAGTGGCGTCGGACCCGGTGCGGCAGGTCCGGCCAAAGCCGCACTAATAATTATTTAATCTTGTGACTTTTGAAGCAATGAAATAATTATGGATTAGTTGGGTCCAATTTCCTAAAGTTTCACGGGGAGGACCCCCGGACCACCCACCCCCCACCTACTCATACGGTCGCACCAATGTCGATTACCTTCCGACGCCCCTGAGTTAGGTCTTTCCCAAATCGGCCGGCCAAAAAATTCGCCGAAAAGTAGCCTTTTCAGAAAATCGCCGATCTTTTGGCCGAATTCTGAGATTTTAGCAAGAAATCGCCGAATATACATGTACATGTTTTGCAGGGTCGTGGGCAACTAGGCATGACCGCTCGTGCGCGCCTGCGTCACGGCCCATGGGCATTTCCCAAATCGGCCGGCCGAAACATTGGCAGAACATAGTGGTTTTGAAGAAATCACCGATCTTTTAGTCGAATACGCAATTTTCGCCCTGAATTCGCCGAAAATTGATGTTTTAGTGCCTCAATAGCATGCAAATACAATTTCTGTAGCCATTATCTGCGAACGGTGGCTGCGACTTTAGAGCCGAATTTCCACCTTTTACAGAGATGTTCAGCCGATTCTGGCGATTTTTTCAGCCGATCGAAAAGCCGAATAGGCCAAAATAAATGGCCGATTTGGGAAAGGCCTACCCTGAGTTGTACCAAGACCATGCGAGCTTCTATACTCTTGGGCTGTGTTTACATGAGGCGTTTCAACCCGGGTCAGGTTTCAACCCGCCATGTACACAAAATGAATGGCATGCACTCTTGATTGCGCTTGACCCGGGTTGATTTCAACCCTCCCCCCAAGGGGAGGGTTGAAATCAACCCGGGGCGAGAAAATCGTACAAACGTACTTCTGTGCGTATCTCGCGCCAGGTTTGAATAGCACTGCACATGTAAGTATTCACGTGACCAAACAGGACTCTAGAAGTGGACTTTTGGCGGCATATCAGTATTTGAGCCGGGTCAACTGTCTTCAGGTAAAACGCTCACCTATTTTGTCTATCGTACAGACTTTCAACCCGGGCTGAACTCGACCCGGGTTGAAATTTCTCGTGTAAACACAGCCTTGGTTGGACTACTAGTACGCTGAAGTGCTCGTAGTGATGAATGTGCATGATCAATTCCTTAGGCTGCATTCAATTGCGGAAACTGGATCCCGATCCCCGCCGGCCAGATGACTTTGATCGGACGGATACAATCGAATGTAATCCGCTTCAAGACCTTGGCAACTGCGTTGCTACAGCTCACCCCGTTCTGTTCGTGGTATCTGTACGCATTGTGGTGCACTTTTCACCTACTAGTGTACGCATAACGTTATTTGGAGTTTTGAGTAGATACAATGCAAATGAATCCGTCGAATCCGGCTCTGGGAGGTGGATTGACTGGATCCGAATCCGTGGGACCAGGATCCGGATTCGTAAAATCGAACATGTACGAATTTGGCGGATCCGGATCTGGGGCCCACGGATTCGCACAATCGAACATAGGGTGAGTTTTTAAAGTCATTATAATTAAAAGGACAAGTCTCTGAACAGCCTTAGACACACACGCAGTGGGCAAGAGTACATCACAGGAATTATCACATGTCACCGTGAGTGTTTCCTAGGATCGGACCCATCACTGATCTGTATGAGCGGGCAATAAATCAGTCCAACGCCCGCGTCCAAAGCCCGTCGTCCGTGACACCACAGAGAGTGAGACTGGACGCGTGAAATCTGCGGGATGCTAACATGGTGAATGGGTACAGTACAGTGCAGTGTACTTGTGAATGCGTGGTCGAAAGTGGCGTTCTCAGCTTTTCTTTTTCTTTCCTTTCAAGTGTTGCTGCACACGAGGTCGACTTTCCCCTTTATTAGTTTTAATTCGTTCAGGTTAGTGCCTTCAGTAATGTTAGGCTGAGCGTGATAAATCCACTATGGCATGGTTGGTCGGGCAATAGTGGATTTTCAGTGCCCGACAAGTGAGCCCGAGGGCTGTAGGCCCGATGGCTCACTTGTCGGGCACTGAAAATCCATTATTGCTCTCCCAACCATGCCATAATAATTATACTTAACCGGTCGAGGTAGCTCGAAGCAGAGTGCCTGTTGTATGTGTAGCAGGAACTAATATTCCGTCGAGTCTAAAATAAAGTATTCGGTTGACTCTGAAGGATCCGACAGATCTGAGATCTGAATCTCGATCCTACCAATCAAACAAACTGCAAGACTCCTCACAAGCAAGTACTGATTGTTCCGACATTCTGACATAGTATGCAGCAGGATAATTATCTCTTTCAAATTTCAATATCGTTTTGAAACGCTAAAGTAATCAGATTTTGAATGATTGATACCCTAATCAAATCACCGTTGTAAAGTAATGTCTACTAAATGTCTGTCTATTCAAGCAGCATAGGCCAGGAGTACACTGAATATCAACACCGATATCTTCAAGATAATAATTATAATTGCAGTGGCAGCAATGTAACAACTTATTGTTCACTGGTGGCGGGGGGAATTGCTGCCATTTCAACATACAATCGGATAGTGACAAAAAGCCTGTATACAACGATGGAAGCCTGTTGTTCATATACCTTCAGAAGTCTTAGCACAGAGGACCATCAGCTTATACTGGATGGTAATCCGTTCTACGTTTTCTATTCCCATAGATCCTATCCGTCACCCTTCTCAAATACCTTTGAAGGGGCTTGAACAAACGATCAACTTCAGTCTTGTAAGTTCTTCTTGCAAGTACGAATAGGAAGCTGTTGAAAGTGGATGCCAAAATAAAAAAGCGAAGGGTCCAACTGAAAAAGCTGACTGGACTCGACTTTGTCTGTAGTTCTAGCCAGCAGATCACCTGCAGAACATTGGCAAGCAAATGAACAGTTCGCTTTAATAGTGTAATGGCAACATCAATTTACCATCAAACACAGGTGCAACCCGAATACATGTACATCTACAGTCATATAATTATAACTCAAAATTGCCGGAGAAAAGCTTTTTTAATAAACGTTAATTCTCCGCTATTCTAATCATCCAAACACGAACCCTGGAAGGCTGTTGGAGTGCGCATCCTAGATGTGCTAGAGCTGATTGCCAGTTAGGTGTAGAACATCAGTACCGTTGGTCAGTGCCATGCCATGTTATCGCATGAGCTAATTGTAAAGTAACTGGTGGTGTTAGTGGGTAATATAGCAGAACTTGTAGCTCTTTAGTCCTCTTTTCTTCTTATAAATTATTATTCATTCTCACTTTTTTGTTTGTTGCTGATACACACATGCCACGCTTAGGGTGCGTTCTTATATTCTCTAGCTTCTAGAAGAAGAAGAAGAAAAGAGAAGTCGAAGAAACTGGGATTACTCAAGAACGGGTCTCGAAGAATTTGGAGATATTTTTCACATGTCAAGCAAAATGAAGCGTCAAAGGGGCCGCGATCTTGAGTGATGAATGTATGTGTGTATGCGAAAAGGGAAATGCGTACACTCATGATGAACACGTGGCTTTTAGTCGTAGTTCGCATGCGCTGATCCCAAACCGCGGGAATCTCCAAGTTTCAACCACCTCTGAAGCTTGGAGAGCTGGGAGAGCTTTGGAGAGCCTCCTAAAAGTCGGAGAGGATATAAGAACAGCTCTCGAACTTTTCGGAGAGTCTCCAACTTTTCCGAGAGGATTTAAGAACGCACTCTTAGTTCTCATACCCTTGCTTTGTGCACACTTTTGTGAGAAGTCACACCTTGATATGATAGCTGAAACATGTATTAACGATAGCTGTCAAGTCGACACTTTTTTCGTACAGGCAGGTGGGTGGGGAAGGTCATAAGTTCATAACTAAACTTTTTCGTTACGTGAAAAGTATCGATAATAGGGAGGTTTCGCTCTACATAATTACGTATGAAAATCCGTATGTCGTACGCGCCGGGGAGCGAGGGCAACTTCCATACGTAAATCTCTTTACGGATTTCCGTAGGAAAGCTCTTTCCTACGTTGGGTCCTCCGATCCGTAGGACTTTTTGAAATTTTTTCGCATTTTCCGCATTTGTCCATGGCAACGTTCAAGCCGTGCGAAACACAAGGTACACACACCGTACACCACGTGCCAAATAAAATGAAAACGCAGTTTCGGTTCGTGGTGCATGAGGTGGGCGCATGCACCCAACGCGTCTCCAAAGCAACAACACATGTTTAGCAGTCGTGGAGAAATCAAGTAGAGCAAAACCCAACAGCCCTGATTTTTACGCATGAAAATTCCGTGCAGTTATTTTCATACGTAATTCCGTAGAGCGAAACCTCCCTAATGCCGGATGGTGGTGCCAAACATGTTATCATATCCCACATCATCATTGTCATCAACTGAGCCAGCAAACGATCTTGCAGTGCAGAGCGCCATCCAGTATCAGGTGATACTGCACACAGGAAACCTCTTACATATTTCTGTACAGTATTGCAACACTGCACTCAGTTTGCCCTGTGAATGTATCTAAGCATTCTAGCGACGGCAAGAGTACAGAACTCCCCAAGAGTGTGCAACTTCCGCATACCCTGCTGTCCCGACAGAATTTCAAATTGACGTCTTTTTATGATGCAATGCTCCTTGCACCAGTGATTTACGACATTTGTACGGGGTGTCAGCACATCACACGTTTTTCGTTACATTAGTTTGTACACTGAGATTGAATGTCTCTTTACCCACCACAGGTTCATGATACGTCTGATAATATGTGTACGTGTGCTCAATGCATCGTAAAAACGATGTCAACTTGAAATTCTGTCTGGACAGCATCCATAGTCGAGTTGCGCACTCTTGGGGGTATGTAGTCTTGGTGGTGGTTGATGTGTAATGCCATAAATGCACAATGGGTGGAGAACTATGCATAAAACAGTCATGAGGGATAGAGCTAGATTTCCTTTGCATGAGGGCAGTACTAGTACTACCAGCTCTGATATCTGAACTCACGCCTGGCTGAGTGCCATTCGTGCCGATATTGACCACTGCTGCCCTCATTCCCGGGCAATGCTTTATACGTACTAAGCATTCATACACAAGACACACGGTATCCAGCACTTTTGAAAGATATTTAGCAATTTGGCTTGTACTAAGCATTCCTAGGTCTGAGATGCCTGCACTGTGTACTTACCACTCCCGGAAGTTTGGAGACAACGTGTGTCAGAGAAAGTGCTAGCGTTAGCCTTGTCAGTGGTGACATTTTCACGCGATGATGGAGAAGCTGTAGTGCGTGCAGGGAGCCACCGTAAAGCCGTCTGCGTCCCGTTCCCGGTCCATGTTTAGTGCCGTGTGCACGGTGGGACAGGTCACCTTGGCTGTGACAACGGCGGAGAAAACGACATTTTCTTGTGGAGGTGGCGGGTGTCTCGTTCACGTGATCTGGCTGGGTTGCTGATTTGCTCTCAGACCCATCAGCAGGTTTCTGGCCACCATCCACTGCAATACTGTGCACAGAGCTTGGGATGTCAGTATTGCTGAATGACTGGTGAAGCGGGCGCAGCGTCATAGCCTGTTTGGTCAAAGCCGGCATGATAAGCCCAAATCCAACAGACGCACTTTTCTTCCTGTGCTTTGTCACCTGCGAGGAGGGCTTCGCCTTAGGGAAGTGATCGCCGTCATCTTCAGCTCGGCCGTCCTCCTTCAGTGCGGACGTTTTCTGCAGTGACTCATCCCAGGACTTAATCGACGTCGGCGGCCTGCTCAGTTGTCTGAACGTATAGCCGAGTGCCGCGTGCAGAACGAACAGCAGCACCAAGACAGTCGTTCCTATGGACAGCAAGACCAGCAGGAGGGTGTGCGAGGATCCCTCACGGAAATCCAGCAGGCATATGCCGTTGTAGAGTCTGACGTCGAGCGGATAAGTAGCAGTGGCAATGACTACACAGGTCGGCAGTAGCACGTGCAAGATGGCTGCTGGAACGGCTAGCTTGGTGTTAAACGCAAACCAACGATCATACAGGAACGGCTTCTTGATCGACAGCAAGCGCAGGGATGTGAAGAAAAGAGCGTTCATGATTTGCAAGAATGCCAAAGTCACCATGATGCTGCCAAAGAGCTGGCATGCAAATGAATCCTTGCGTATCTTACTCCAAATGCCAACTACCTGTGCAGCTTGTGGAAGGTAGTAAGCCATCGTGAGCACCATTCCACTCACTAGTTCAATCAGGAACGTGTAATCAAGAAGACAGCAGTTCATACGAGATTTCCAGAACACAATCAGCGCCAAGGTAATCGTTACCATAGTGACGGTCACCAGGACCGTGTCCACCACAAATTCAGGAACGCCGTATGAGCCAACCCTCGGTGCCAGGTCGCTTAGCGTGACCGTGGCAACTACTGTAGACGCTGAGCCGTTGAACGGGGATGAGAGAATTTCTTGTGCCGTCTCCATGGTAACGCACTGGCAAATCAGGGTAAGCCGCCGTGCTGAACTGCACAAAGCAAGCAAACGGTCTGTCACGGCTGGGTATAGGAGTGTTCAGTATGCTCCAGCTGCGGCGATCAATGTGACCTGTTGACGCCGCGGAACAAACTGTGGCTGGGCAGAATTGTGAGCTGCTGAAAGCTAGACATGTACGTACGACCTAGTGGGAACATTATACAGTACAGCGCCCCACAGTTGAGTTGAGCCTGACAAGTTGTGAAAAACCAGTCGCCACCAGAAATCCCGTTGCTGCTCGCTGCTGCCCTTCATCTGTTGTGACCTCACAGTGCTGAAGCTACACGTGCTGCACGAGCGCATGAAGATAGTACATACAGATGACAGGTTACTTGTGTAAAATAATACACTTACTGGGCCTTAGCATTTCCAAAGGGTTCTTCCGCTCGCAATTACTTGTCACTTTCTGCCCGTTCTGAATCCGCAGGCAAGAGCAGCGCGAAGGAGATGCTGCAGCGGTCTCTCTGACAAGCTAACAATGTAGTTAGCTGCTCAGCGCGATACCTTCGGGTATAACATAAAGTAAGGAGAACATCCCGGTAAACTAAGTCGAGTCAGCTTCAACCAATAATAATTTTGTTGGAGAGTCCACATATCCGTTATCAACTCCGGTTTCCAAGAGAAGATCTACTCTTGATCATACTATTCATAGTCTACGTCGCGGCAGTGCGCATGCGCCAAAGTCATGGGGCGCGCGCTAGCGCTAGCGAGCCTGTTATCATTCATGGTGACTACTAGCAAGAGTCCATAACCCGTTATCATGGTTATGGACTCTTGGTATTAGGTATGCGTGTGTGGACCCAGAACCTACAGAGTACAGACTACAGTCAGTACAGGCATCCCACTTCACTTCGACTGTTCCAGGCAAACAGGGAGATACCAATCCATTACCAGTTACTGATCTTGAGACCAGCGCGACATGGCAGTGAGCTATGACTAAGACTAGTAGCAAGAGCAAGAGTACATAATTTTTATGTACTCCTGCTAAGAGTATGAGCCCGAAATCGGTCGTCTGGCTACTCTTCTTATCCTGGAAACTGGAAAGTTCGGCGGCATTGTCCTGCCTCCTGCTGGGGGTGACGGACATCACTCACTGACTCAGCTCTACTAGCCTCTAGCTGTCTACAATACATGGTCTAGGACCGTGCATGATGACCAGACGGTGTTCACTGATACTATAATTATTGTTAAAGGGGAAGTCCGGTGAAAAATTTAAATTTCAGGGTCGGTAGAGTTTCGGGCGCTGAGTCGAATGGTGTTGGTCCAACGTGTCTCCGACAAAGCGTTCTCGAGATATTTCCGTTTGAAAAACTGAGTTTCGGGGGCTGCGCCATGACGTCATGCGGCCGCGCCACACCCTCCGCAACGTCATAGCGTGCAGCTAGGTCAAAAGGAGTGCGTGAAAGCAATAGTGTCAGTGCTATTTCAAATGATTTGGCGACTGATATTAGGTGGTGCAAGCGACCCCGAAGACCTAACTCCTTGTGAGAGTGAGGATGCAGCCATGGCTGACCTTCATGAGTTTGGTCTGTGGCTGAGAACCTCGGTATTCAGCTGAAGAAATGGCCGCGCGGGCCGGTCAAGAGTGAGCGCTACTGAGTTTCCGACTGATGAAGAAGCAGCAGCTATTGCAGACGAGGCTGACATAATTATCAGATCGCTGGAGAGCAGGGTCGCCGAAATGGAGAAGAGTGATGCGAGTGCTCTAAATGTTGTTCCATACCGATTCACTTAGACTCCAGTAGCCTGCCACATGGTGATGTTTTGGTGCGAACTTGGCATATTTCGGACTACTCAATTGGAGAACACTGCAGGCTCTTTGAACCACGGGCACGACTCTTCGCTCGCAACTCTATGGAATCTGAAAGTTCTAGGTCCTGGAGCTGTTCGCTGTTTTGTCACTTGTCACGGTTGTGCACTCATCGCTGTAGCATAAAATAATGAGGCGGGACTGGAGCGGAAAACTAAAATTTTCTTTCTCAAAGCACAACCACCGGCACCGGCAAGGAGAAACGCACGTTCTCTGACTACATGACTGTACTACTGATGCGAGTGTAGTACATGGACAAGTCCGTGTGTTGACTAGTTTTCTGAGTCTTGTGTCTCGAGCCTTGTTGTAGCTAGCCCAGCACGGCAGTGCGGGAGTAGTTCCGTGTCACAGGCGTGTGTGATGAGTTTGTTGACTGCACTAGCTAGCATGCACGCAGCGCATTACCGTACTGGCCCGTAGGCGCCAGGCGTAGAGGCCATGACGGAAAAAGTCCAACTCGGAAACGGCTAAAATACGGTATAACCTCGAGGTTTAGCGAGCTGAAAATCACAGGGTACGTAGTGTTTGTAACACTGAATCGAATGGTCTTGGTCTGAAGAAGCTGCGACAAACGGTTCCCCAATCGAACGCGCTCCGAATATGGCCATTTTGTACACGACTAGATGGTGTGGCTACCTGGCTGCACGCTGTGACGTCATCACCTGGATCTGGGTGATGCGCGCTCAAATTCGCACATGTTCGATTGGGCGTATCTGACGAACCATAGGCCGCAGCCTCCTCGGACAAAGACCATTCGACTCAGCGACCCAAACTCTACGGACTGTGAAATTTAAATTTTTCACCGGACTTCCCCTTTAAATTGACAGCTAGCATGAAACAAGGACTTACATGTAGGTGGAGGACACTGTGTTCGGAAACAGTGGCCATACTACAAGTACAACCTTCCGCGGTTGGCAGAGCCCCGGTCCCTGCGGACCATTTTAATTTTGAACCATATGGGTATCTATATAAACAATATAATAATAATAACAAGGTTGATCTAATTTAGAAAAGCGATCCTGTCAGCTTTTCTATTATTGTGTTCACATGGCGCTACCTAACGACACCGCTATTCAGACACTTTGTCTACGTAGCTACGTAAGTTTCTACGTAAGATGCTCGGTACCTGGTCCTGGACCAGGGAGCTACTCCATGGCTCCGACCATCGCGCGGCCGGCTGGCCGTGTGCATTGCACTTGCAGACTTTTTGTTGTTGCCTTTTCGGATGTGCATGCACGAGGAACTTCCTTCTTTGGAACTGCTTCTTGCATGAGCTGTTTCGGATATTTCGTCTCCTGGCCTGGCTTATTTCGTTTCGGCGCTGCTGAGACCTCCTTTCGCGGAATATTACTCAATGACAGGTGAGTTGACCAGTTCCCTTTGATTCATTTGCTTGTGTTGACTCTTTCATTTACGAAAAGTGTGCTGATTTTGGGCGGAATGCAAAAAATAATGGAAAAGCTGACAGGATCTCCTTTCTAAATTTAGCTTTTCCGCTGCCGAGGCCTCCTTTTACGGAATACTCAATGACAGGTGATCCCTGAGTTGACCAGTTTCCTTCGATTCATTTGCTTATGCTCACCCTTTCATTTACGGAAACGTGTGCTGATTTTATTCGGATTTAGATCCATTTTTATCTCTTTGCCCTTGCCTACAGTGTGCGAAGAACGCGAGTTCACCTTCTTGACGGCTTATGTTGCTGCTGAGGCTTAGATGTGTTGTCGAAATACTCATGTTCATTGTACATTGGTACGTTACAAGTAAGGCACTGGCCAGTGGCATACGATCGTTGGCAGTTCCCAATCTGGAGGGAAAGGTTCAACCACCCATTGACCGAGTATGCAAAATAAATTCGCATATCAGGGAAAATCTCCATTATGGAGAGATTCAGTGACTTGTTTGCTTCATACGAAACAAGCCAATGGGTGCAGTCTCGTCTCGTGAAAATCTCGTACTTGTATGATTGGATTTGTTTACTCGAGTCTGGGCTGTTTGATTTGTGAGTACCGCCGAGATTGCACTGCCCCAAATAAAGTTGCGTGCTGCCAAAGCAAAAATTACGATCTCCAATCTGTTTGTAGTACCTGCAAGAATGTGCTGTACATGTATAGTACTTTCTCTGTTGCTGTTTCAGTTGCCGTCATGTTGCTAAAGAAAGGTTCAGTGACTCTTTTGTTTCATACGAGACGAGTCGGTGTGGCTTAGAATCTTTCGCTGTAGAAAAAATCTATTCGTATGTCTATTGGAGATATGTATTCACTGGTTATAAAATAGGTTAAGACAAACTCACAGAATAAATACCATAGGTCCCTTGCTGTTCGTCCTAAAGAGGTTTGACTGGATATCATTCATACTCACGGCAAAAGATGTGTAACATTTTATTATTATGGAGTGCCTTGTTTATCTCTCAGTACCTTCAGGGTACCCTGTAAGAAGGCCTTAGGCCTGCGGGGATTGCCCTATCAAACATTTGACAATTTGATAATAATGACCTCCAACCTCCAATGGCCTTTCCCCTTTTATCCTCAGGATCAGTGTAGTTGTTGGAACGAGGTGCCGGACTCAGCAATGTGTTCGTTTACATTTTAATACATGTTTATTGTTCCTCCTTTGCTGTGTTGTTTTAGAAAATCGTGGAGTAACAGTTTAAAGTCATTGAACCACTTCCAAAAGTTGTATCGATATCAACAGGATTACGATTTCAGTGCAATATGATGCAGGATGACCTTATCACGATAACCCATGATTATAAACAATTTTAAACACAGAATCTACAAAAACATCTGCGACACGCACCTGGCTACATTTCTCAAGTAAATCTTATCGAGGGTGGGGAAATCTGAAATATTTGAAAGGCAAGACAATTTATGACAAGTCATGAAATTCTGCAACAGCAACATGCACAGAATGACCTGCGTATAAAAAAAGTATCACCACCACTAACCACATGTTTCCCCAGCAGAAGAACATGCATTATGCTAGTGCCATTTTCTGCAAGAAAAGGCTTGCACATCAATGCGTATAATACGGTATTGATATGATGTGAAGGCCATCATTTACATAAGGGCATTCCATTGATTGGTGACAGAAAAAACAAAAGAAATTATAGCAATAAAAACTGCTTTATGGCAGCTTTCTAAAAAAAGTTATTGTGTTCTAGCCCTGGGTCCGGCATAGGCTATAGAAAATTTATAAAATTGCTTCCAAACTGACTTGGACTCCGTCTAAAAAGTAAGAAATTAACGAAAATAATGTGATTGCCGAAAATTAAAATTTCACACAAAACCTCACAATAATCACACACCGGATGAAAAGCTAGAAGACCTTTTCCCTTCGTGATCCTCTTTCCCATGCATGCATGTTGGTGCGGTACAAGTACAGTGTCAGACTAAACAAGTGTTGAAAGCAGTATGGCTGGCAGTGCATCCCCAGAATGCTTGCGGTTTTTGAAGCGATTATGCGCTATGCTGGCACAGCATGATGGCAAGCCCTACGGCGAGGTTATGGCCTATGTCAGATGCCGTCTGTCGTTTGCACTCCTCCGAGCTGCAGTTATGTGCATCAGAGGGGCTCGCTCTGCATACCATCGACCGGTAAATGCATTGCGCCCACTAGCCATGGCTGAGGGACGGATGTAACAGTGGTGTGTATAACCTTCTTTGCTTTTTCTTCATTTGGTCCTTTAAAATGAAGCGGCTTTTTATTTCCTTTTTCTTCTTTTGCACCGAGATATTATTTCTTGCTATTTTTTACCGGATGTGTCACGACTTTGAATTGAATTGAATTTTCCTGAATTGATTTGATTTTTAGCGTTATGAGCGGCTTTATTGACATTGCTCTTCAGATTGGATTTTTTATTTTTTATTGGCCCGTAAAAGTGTTTTGATTGTCAAGTGTTCTGATTATTGTGAGGTTTTGTGTGAAATTTTAATTTTCGGCAATCACATTATTTTCGTTAATTTCTTACTTTTTAGACGGAGTCCAAGTCAGTTTGGAAGCAATTTTATAAATTTTCTATAGCCTATGCCGGACCCATGGCCCAGGACTAGAACACAATAACTTTTTTTAGAAAGCTGCCATAAAGCAGTTTTTATTGCTATAATAACGTTAGTACTAGTTCTGAACTACAAAAAAAGTAGTACTGTATTCATGGTATTGGGTTATACTATGTATAGGATATTGCACGGTTCCGAGGGGATTATTTTTCAAATCCCCAAGGTGCGCGCGCAGCGCCGCGGGGATTATGAAAAATAATCCTCGCGGACACTGTGCAGACCACACTTTTCGGGTGATCAGCAGCGCTGCATGCAGCATGAACCAGTCTGTGCATGTGAACGGAACACCGAACGGCGAAGTACCGGTAGTTCTGATAATATAATAGTCGTTTGTTCGTCGCCTCTCCAGGTTTTGATCCACTTATTGGTTTGACTGAGGCGAATGCGGAATCATCCATGTCACACACTTTCTTTGGTTTGTCTCCCAAGACGAAGCCTCATGAACTCCGCTGCTTGTTGGTAGCTGACAAGACCGTGGGGAAAAGCGATACTGATAGCGATCAAGTGAAGACGACGAAATAGTAGATATTGTAATTATTTGAAAATAATTTGAGGTGCTCTGTTCGTCTGTCACCTACCGGCGTGGAGGCGATTTATTCCCTACAAATCAAAGACTACAATGAAGAATTGTCAGACACTGACGTCCGTCCCATGGCTTAGTCAAATGTTGTAAGAGTATCCGAAATAAGATGGATTGTTTGTGATCGTGTGGAACAAATTTGACAAGACCAGTAGAGCGTGAATGGGTACATCTACACGTACATGTAGAACCAATGACATTGAGTTAGTAGTAGGCTAACTGCTGCAAAGGTTTATCTTTCAGGTCTGTGAAAGAAGGAATTTTCCAAATACTGTACTAGAAACCAAAGTTTGCATTGAACGGCGATGCTCATTACTATGCGTCTTCGTCATTTCGTTCAATGGTTCTATGACAACTCGTGTGCTGGACGAGCATTTGTTGTCATTGACCCAATTTATTTTACTCCCCATAGGCTATTGCCTGTATTGGATTATTTTCCTTACTCGGTCTATTTATAACCAGTATCTATAATGAGAGTGTGGTGTGTCTCTATGGTTACCGGTGTTCGGCACACCCGGTTCATGTAGTATGTTGCAAATTAAGATGCTCTTGTTTGTTGCTGATAGAAAGACTGCCACTTCCCTAGTTTTGTTTCGCCAATATGCTTTCTTTTGACAACTATAGCCACTTCCCCTTTTTAGACCTTATCTGGAAGGCCCATTCTTGCATATTCAAGCAGCAGCCAAGGGAGTTTGCTCTCCTGGTTACGCTGGTAGAAGGACTGGGTCCGACCCACGTCCGAGGGGATCCACAGGATTTCCTGTGGATATGAGATCCCCTCGTTTGAGGAAATATCCGTAGATCACCTGAAAAGGGTGTTCTATACCTCACTGATACTTCATGACATTGTAAATTTGTAGTAAGTGATAGGCTGATAGCACAGTCATACTGTGTAGTGTACTGTAGCGTACTGTAGTGTACTGTAGTAGTCTAGACTGTAGTGTACTGTCGTGGACCTGAGACGCTGAGTAGATCATTTAGAAAAGCGATCCTGTCAGCTTTTCTATTATTGTGTTCACATGGCAGAAAAAACGACATCGCTATGCTACGTAAGTTTCTACGTAAGGTGCTCGGTATTTCACTTAGGCTACGTAAGTCTCTACGTAACGTGCTCGGTATTAGATCTACCAACGCGTAGGCATACATTGTGTTCAGTGCACATGCATGCAGTCCGCGGATCCGTGTTGGGACGTGCATGCGCGAGGAACTTCCTTCTTTGGAACTGCTTCTTGCATGAGCTGTTTCGGATATTTCGTCTCATGGCCTGGCTTATTTCGTTTCGACGCTGCTGAGACCTCCTTTCGCGGAATATTACTCAATGACAGGTGAGTTGACCAGTTGCCTTTGATTCATTTGCTGGTGTTGACTCTTTCATTCAGGAAAAGTGTGCTGATTTTGGGGCGGAATGCAATAAATAATGGAAAAGTTGACAGGATCTCTTTTCTAAATTTTGCTTTTCTGCTGCCGAGCTGCGAGGCCTCCTTTTACGGAATACTCAATGACAGGTGATCTCTAAGTTTACCGGTTTCCTTCGATTCATTTGCTTATGTTCACCTTTCATTTACGGAAACGTGTGCTGATTTTATTCGGATTTAGATCCATTTTTATCTCTTTGGGAGTCTTTGCCCTTGTCTACAGTGTGCGAAGAACGCGAGTTCAACTTCTTGACGGTAAGGCTTATGTTAGATGTGTTGTCGAAATACTCATATTCATTGTACATTGGTACGTTACAAGTAAGGCACTGGTCAGTGGCATACTATCGTTGGCAGTTCCCAATCTGGAGGGAAAGGTTCAAGTACCAATTGACCGAGTTTGAAAAATAAGTTCGCATATCAGGGGAAATCTCTATTGTGGAGAGGTTCAGTAACTTGTTTGTTTCATACGAAACAAGCCAATGGGTGCAGTCCCGTCTCGTGAAAATCTCGTTTGCGCGGGCCAAGTGCACATACGCCATGACCCGATCTCACGAAATTTCCTACGACAGTTCATTTCGCGTTCCCTGCAAGTTTCGCGTCCAAAGGTGCGAAGTTTTGCACTTCATGATGTAGAGCGAAAGTTTGTACGCATTTTCGTTTTGCAGAATCTCTCTAGTGACTCAATTGTTTCATACGAGACGAGTCAATGAGTCGGTGTGGCTTAGAATCTTTCGCTGTAGAAGAAATCTATTCGTATGTCTATTGGAGAAATAATTGTATTCACTGGTTATAAAATAGGTTAAGACAAACTCACAGAATAAATACCATCGGTCCCTTGGTGTTCGTCCTAAAGAGGTTCGACTGGATATCATTCATACTCACCAAAAGATATGTAAGATTTTATCATTGTGGAGTGCCTTGTTTATCTCTCAGTACCTCCAACCATAGCCTTGCCCCTTTTCTCCTCAGGATCAGTGTAGTTGTTGGAACGAGGTTTTGGACTCAGCAATGTATTCGTTTACATTTTAATACATGTTTATTGTTCCTCCTTTGCTGTGTTGTTTTAGACAATCGTGGACTAACAGTTTGAAGTCATTGAACTACTTCCAAAAGTTGTATCGACATCAACAGGATTACGATTTCAGTTTCAATATGATGCTGGATGACCTTATCACGATAACCCATGACTATAAACCATTATAAACACAGAATCACCAAAAACATCTGCGACACGCACCTGGCGCATGGCTACATTTCTCAAATAAATCTGATTGAGGGTGGAGAAATCTGAAATATCTGAAAGGCAAGACAATTTTATGACAGAGTCATGAAATTCTGCAACAGCAACATGCACAGAATGACCTCCGTATAAAAAAAGTATCACCACCACTGCTCACATGTTTCCCCGCAGAAGAACATGCATTATGCTAGTGCCATTTTCTGCAAGAAAAGGCTTGCACATCAATGCGTATAATATGGTATTGATATGATGTGAAGGCCATCATTTACATATTGATATAGGGAATTCCATTGATTGGTGACAGAAAAAACAAAAGAAATTATAGCAATAAAAACTGCTTTATGGCAGTTTTCTAAAAAAGGTTATTGTGTTCTAGTCCATGGACCCCGTCTAAAAAGTAAGAAATTAACGAAATGTGATAGCTGAAAATTAAAATTTCACACAAAACCTCACAATAATCACAACACTTGAAATGCTGCTTTCAACACTAAACTTGTACTGCACCAACAATTGGCAACATGCATGCATAGGAAAGAGGATCACGAGGGGAAAAGGTCTTCTGCATGTAGCTTTTCATTCTGTGTGTGATTATTGTGAGGTTTTGTGGGAAATTTTAATTTTCAGCTATCACATTTCGTTAATTTCTTACTTTTTAGACGGGGTCCATGGACTAGAACACAATAACCTTTTTTAGAAAACTGCCATAAAGCAGTTTTTATTGCTATATACTCATAGAGGCTACCTGTACACATACCGGTAGTTCGTCTACAGCAGTCTGCCAGAGCTGCTTCCAGAGCTTACCAAATCACACTCGTGCCGTCGACGCGTCGTGGTCTCATACTCATACTAGTAGAGTGCTGCAACGCTGTGTAGTATCCCTGACTGTCACTTTCTGACATGTCACAAGACTGTAGGCACGGAGATGACCAATCGCATTGCACCTAGCAGGGCCTAGATGAGGCGATCAAAGCAGGCTACAAGAAGTAGAACTCCATATTTAGTGGAGCGGGCTTTGATTTTACGATCAAAGCCCGCTCCACTAGGCCTAGGGCTTTGATTCACTGATCAAGCTCGCTTTTTTTTTACTCGGCTCGGGCTCGAGAAGGCTGAGAGTCGTGCTTTCAAGCAAAATAGGAAGATCGAAGTGCGTGTTCATGTCAGAAATCCAATCAAAACATGGTTAACAGTCGTGTTCATGCTCTATCAGCCAATCACAGCCCTTCGCGAAGTATTTACAAGTTCGATATGAGTTTCAAGCGTGGCTGCATGTCAGAAATGCAATCAAAACACTCGTACTCGTGCTCGATCAGCCTGCATCACAGCTCTTCGCGCTTCGCGCGGCGGGCTGTGATTAGGCGATCTCACACTCGTACTCTTGCTTGATTCCATACATCACACAACCTCCTAGTTACATTGTACTTTTGTACAGGCTACATGTACATTCTAAGTGCTTCTCCCGCGCTACCACTTATATTAGGACTAGATCGCCCTGCATGCTTGCAAGACCGGTATACGGTACGGCATGAGGCTAGCGCCCATTCATACTGTACTATGCATTACATTGATTCCTGTACTAGACTGTAGTCCTACTTCATGCACCATTGCGCATCCCCGGCCCTCTCATCAGCAGATTCCCTCGCTCTATTCAGCTTCTCTTCTTTGAATAGCGTATTTCCCGGCATCCTTCTCGCTCCAATAACCTTGATAACTAGCCCTACAAGTAAGATTCCTTTTGCTACACAGTTTTAGATGTCATTCCTGTTGCCCCACCCGTTGCTCGCCACTTAGGTCCATTCTTCCCCCGCACTGTTTCTTGTCCTGTTGTTCTCCTGCTTTCTTTTGCCCTCACTCCCAGCTGCTCTGTCCCTCTGGCCTATATAAACCCATCATTCTTTCTCATTGCATTGTGGAATTATGAAGTGAAGAGTTTTAAGGGGGCACATCACCCAAAAATTCGCTGAAAAATCGAATTTGTAAATTCATATTGAGTGCTACGTCAGTTGAAAGAGCATGAATAGCTGCAAATTCTCTGAAAACTGTGTCCCTATCTGACCAGCCGTTCAAGAGTTATGGCCGAAAATGTGCCCTTGCAAGGAAAGATTTTTTTGTTGCATGCTGTCATTTGTTGGCAGCACTGTATTTGAATGTGAGCAGACCGTGCGCAACTTGTCGTATTATGGAAACACGCGAAAGTGTGCAGAATTTTGCCCCAAGTCCAAAAAAGTCCAAAAAATCACGTTAAAAAACCACGTATTGGGCTGCACGGCGGCGGGCGAAGCCCGCCGCCGTGCAGCAGGACTTTTGCCAGACGTTGCAGATATGTGGCTTGATTATTGTAGTTGACGTTGATTTAGTGACTTTGGCAAGTTTGAGTCGTGTCAAGAAGTCAGGTAGGATTCAGTACTAGGCAGTAGTGAAACGTGAGTGGCAGTCTTTGCCGGTTTCTGAGGGCATCCTGGATTTGGTGTGCAGCGCTGTGGAAATGGCTTGCTGTGGAGGTCCCAGCACTGGATGTTGTATCAAAGGTACGACCTCGTAGCACGTGCTAAACCTAAAAAAATTCAAAAATTGACTTGGGCCTGTGGGAGTCCGCGAGAGAACGCCCACTCGTTCCGTTGGGAGAGAGAGAGAGAGAGAGAGAGAGAGAGAGAGAGAGAGAGAGAGAGAGAGAGAGAGAGAGAGAGAGAGAGAGAGAGAGAGAGAGAGAGAGAGAGAGAGAGAGAGAGAGAGAGAGAGAGAGAGGGAGGGAGGGATGGATGGAGGGAGGGAGGGAGGGAGGGAGAGAGAGAGAGAGAGAGAGAGAGAGAGAGAGAGAGATTGCAAGATTCATTGGTCCAGTCTTTGACGTTGGTGAACCAATTGTGACCGGGGCGATTATCAAAATAGCAATAGGACTTGTACTGACTTGGAGTGACAAAAACAAGGATACGAGTAAGAAAGTAGCACATCATGACTAGTAATTGAAGATGATGGGACATTCAGCAAAGGTACATGTAGCGCTGTATAATGTGGCATATCAATAATCATGAGCTGAATAATCAATGTGGAGACAATAGCGAAGTTATAAGTTCCGACGGGACAGCCCCACTAGGAACCAACTCTCCCTTCCTCTAGCCCGCTCTTCTGCATTGCAACACTCCCCCCCATTTCAATGGCTATTCGCAGTGGCTTTTGCTGCACCAGGAGACAAAGGGCCTTTCTACTTTAAAACAGCATTCAGGAACGCCTTGCTTTAGACCACAATTTTAGTCCATATTAACTTTTTTTCCTTTCTTTTTGACTTTTACTCTTTTCCTTGTTAGCTGTGATTGGCTATAAAAACCCTGCAATCGCCACGCAAAGTGGTCATTGGCTACCCCACCCATGTATTGCTTGGAATAAAAAATATACAAAAAATATGGAGAAAATTGTAACATGGAAAAACGTGGGCACAAGTTATGTGATCGAGTCCATGATCCACCAACTAAACCAGATTTTGAACAGTCAGACGTGCACACTCTAGCACAAAATTTTCAAATCTTTTCCATGTTACAATTTTTTCCTTATTGGCTCACCATCTGAGTTCTTGAAAATAAGGAGCATAAATACAATGTAGACATCAACAATTGTCGTGATTAGGCTCATCAGTGGAGAATGCTGAACTGAGGTGGTACACACCAATGGAACATTTGCAGTCAGTAGTAATTGAATCAAGATCCACTTGTAGAATCCTGGGATGCCAGTTCACTCAAGCTGCCGCGTGGCAATTCCCGACTAGTATATAGCTAGCCGTGCCGCCGAGGCTCTTCTGGCAGGGATAGTGGATAATATAGTTGTGTAACATGCTGTCTGTTTTAGCCTGCACAGTGAATACCAATTCCATGTAGATGTGTTTGGCTGCACTGGGCATCCATGATGACACAAACAAAGTTAATATGTTTATGTTTCACCCGTAGGTTGTGCCTAGTCGGCATTATGATCAGCAGCCAATGTGTGTGTGGGGAAGGTTCAAAGTACTTGTAGTTCAAAGGGGAAATTCTTAGCAGCACATGGATTACTAGTTACAGCTCGGTTAGCAACACAGGCCATTTTTATCATCAACAGCAGTCCACACTTGAACAGAAAGAGACCAACTAAGTTACACAGGATCACTAACTATGCTTCTCTTCCGGCAGAGCGCATTTGCCAGCCTTCTCAAGTACCTCGGAATCGCCTTGAACAGGCGATCCACTTCAGTCTTGTAACATCTTCTTGCAAGCACGAACACAAAACTATCAACAAACAGTGCTGTGATCCAAAGACGTATTGCCCAAATAGGAAATTTGGGAGGACTCGTCTGGGTCTCCAGTTCCAGCCAGAAGAATACCTGTAGACAAAACATGATGTACCACAAACATACCACTGGATCGTTCTTCAGTGCCAGTCTAACATAAGTCAATTTGTCAAACATCTTTACTGTTATAGCAAAGGGTTTGCTCCAGTGTGGGGAGCCAACCTTTTGCTATAAAATTATCGTGGTAGTCGCTACCACTGTTTTATCTTTACTTGGTTGGCACTTTTAAAGTAGGATTGGTTAGGACTAGTCTGTAACGTGTTTCAGAATGGGAGTTTCCATCCAAAGCTGAGGCTTGCTGATGGATAAACTGCAAGAAGCCAACTTGAAACCGGCCTCTCCATAACGTTAAAACACAAACATGCCTAAAAGTTCCAGTCGTCAAACTTACAATTCCAGGTAGCTTGGAGAGAACATGTGACATGGAAACTGCCAGTGCTAATTTGGTCAGGGGAGACATCTTCAAGCGATGGTGAAGAAGCTGTAACTTCTCCAGAGATCTTGGTCGGGCATTCTGGTGCACTACTCGATCTCGATCATGTTGAGTTTGTATTGGATGAGATACATGATTGTAGCTGTGGCAGCGGCAGTGCAACAAGTACATCCCTTTTGAGGAAACCTTGACCACCACACAGGCGTCGTTTATCTGCATTGTTGGCTCAAGTTCTCTTGGCAACAAACTCTTGGTTCTTTTAAAAACTTTCTTTGCCAGATCGATGTGAACTAGTTTCGGTAGATCTGTGTCACTGAGCGACCTTTGGAGGGGTCTCGGCTCTAAAGTAGGGTTTCCGCTGGCTGCGTACTTGTTCAGCCTGTAGCCAATAGTTTTCCTTTTGCTCCATTCCACACCAAGGGAGGATATCTCCTGGAGCTGTGTCTCATTCTGCTCGGGGTTTTGTGATGTATTCTCCATTAGCGTGTCCACTGTGTCTAGCAAGGATTCGTCCCAGTGCTTCACTGGTACAGGTGGCTTGTAGAGTCGCCGGTATGCGAAGAACAAGACGAAGTGCAGGGAGAATAGAACCACCATCAGGCTAGTAGCAATGACCCCTATAATCAAGATGGCAGTGTGACCGGCTGCCGAGCGTAAGTCTAGCAAGCATACATTGCTGTAGATTCGAATATCTAGATGAGCAGTGGCAGCGATGAGTACGCCACTGCCCGGCAGCAATACATGCAGGACAATGACAGGGATGATTAGCCGTGTGTTGAATGCAAACCAGCGATCATAGACGAACGGCTTTCCAATGGACAGCAAGCGCAGGAGTGTGATGAACAGAGCATTCACAACTTGCATCAATCCCATAGTTAGCAACACACTGCCAAAGAACTGGCACGCAAAGGAGTCCGCGGTAATGTTGCTCCATATGTTCAGAAACTGAGCAGCCAGAGGGAGGTAGAACACTGAAATGATGACCATACCACTTGTCAGTTCAACCAGGAAGAAATAGTCCAGCAAGCAGCAGTTGAGACGCGAGTTCCAAAGCACGACGAATGCCAACACAGCAGTTAGCGTGTAAAAGATCACGAGTAATGTGTCTAGCACAAAATCGCCAGCGTCATACGACCCGACAGATGGTGCCAATTCACTGATATTCTCCATGGCAACTGTTGTAAACACCGCACCACTGCTGAACAGGCGAGATGAGTGCAGCTCTTGTGCTGTCACCATAGTAACACAGCTATCGTCAGTGGGCTGGCTGAGAGTGCTACAGGTAGTGGTGCAGGTAGTCAGTGTTCTGGCATGTGGGTAAGCTGGTCGTCATCGGAGTGAACAGGAATAGATGTGACAGTCGGCACTGCACAACAGTTTGTTAACAACTTACATGTACATGCGGATGATGGGATTAATTGACAGCAGCTTTCGGAGAGGAGTCTGGGGTGGCACACACCATACGATGATGGGGAACACTTT
Source organism: Sycon ciliatum (assembly GCF_964019385.1). Taxonomy (NCBI): domain Eukaryota; kingdom Metazoa; phylum Porifera; class Calcarea; order Leucosolenida; family Sycettidae; genus Sycon; species Sycon ciliatum. The sequence goes on from NC_088643.1 coordinate 39,837,835, forward strand.
GGGTTGTCTCCCAAGAGCTCACAGTCACACAGGAAGCAACGGTTCGTCTTCATTAGCGAACGTCAACAGCAGCACAGTTGTGGTACATAGAGACTGGACAAAGATTGAAACAAAAAATGAAACACAGCCCGCTATTAAAGGCAATGGACTGGGAATGACCATATTCAGCGCCGTCAAGGTACCCAGCTATCCTAAGTACATGACTGTTTGCAGACTAGATGATGGTCTTGTGCTTCATCAGTTCTCCCAGCAATAGAATATTAGAAATTATGCGATTAGACCATCAGTTGAGAGCTTTGGTAAAGCCAGGGCACAGCCACGCACTAGCTTAAGCAAAATTTCCGATTCTCTCTGAATACGAATCCGCCGACTCACCATGTACATGTATACTTAGCACCACCACATGATGACCTCATTTTCATAACCTCTATACAAGGGGTGTGACTACCATCATCATCACCATGACTAAAATAACCTGGATCGGCCTCACAAATACTATGGCAGAACGACTTTGAGGTTTTAATTTTTATTGCAACTCAAGTCTCACGCTTATTGTGCAATCATCAGACAAAATAATTCTACAAGCCCCCACTGCACTGGCAAGTACAAGGAAACTCTGGACTTTGCGGTATTGAGCACTGTGCATGTGTGGAAGACAGAGGAATACTGCTACAATACGTGTACATCTATCTATCTACTCCGGATCCTCTATACTAGACTGGAGCTTACCGGCGTGATCATGGTAATCCCGACACTGGGTCCCATGCAGCTAATGGTAAGCAGCAGCGCTTGGCGACTAACCACTACAAGTCATTCAGTGCGGAAATAGAAACGACTCCGCAGCAGCTCAACCCTAGGACTCCGAGTATGAGGCTATGGCAGTTTCTCCTCACCTCGCCGCGGCGATCGAGCTTAAATTGATAATATCCGTCTCATCGGAAAAACAGCTGGTGTAGAATGTGGTGCATCGTTAGACCGAATTTATTCTCTCAGCAAAAAAACCACGCACCTTTTCACACCTTCTTTTTCCTTGCTGCACTTGCTAGCTAAAAGTAAAAGACTAAGTAACTGGAAAATCGTCGCCTGCGAGTCGATGGTATAAATCCCGGCGGGTGCAAATATCCTAGCTACTGTAAGTGGGCTTCAACGCCGGTTACACAGCAGAGCGCTGTAGACGTAGTGACTAGTGTAGGTCTACAATGGCAATGTGTGCTGCTATTGCTGCTATTCAGCTGCATTTAGTGTGAACCAAGGCAAGGAGTCAGCCCAGTGTTTCTTTCGCCCTACCTCTCACCGCACCGGGTGTTATGATGGGACAACCAAGGCTGAAATGCAGCTACAAGATGTAGTTTTCGAGTGTCTGCACATTAGTTAGGAATTTCCGCACTCAGCGTCTAAGCACTCTTGTCTTGTTGCGCCCGTGTTTGGATCACTTGCAGTGTATCAGAGCCTAACGTGTTACCAGGGAGTCGTATATACCCATACCTGGGTATATACGACTCCCTGGTGTTACCTACTTACAAGCAGTCGCCAAACCGGACATCCCCAGTTTGACCTGAGGAAGATCAATGACGTGACATCTTCCATCACATGACGGTGACTGATATCAATAATAATTACTACCGTATTACATGTACATTGTATTCGCCACCGACCATGCCATGATATGCAGACGTGGCGGCTTCTCCTGGCCCATTATCCGCCACAACCATGTCCGGGACTACATTGCCGGCCTTCTTGGCAGAGTGTGCAATGCAGTGGAGACGGAGCCTGTCCTTCAACCCCATGCTGGTCAAGCTCTTCCAAGGGCCGCCAACACTGACCCTCCTGCCTCAGGCCAGACTGGAGGTCAAGGGGAGGGGCCTCTGGTCTCTATCCCAGCGTGTCCTCTTACATGACTATAAAAATAAGTCCCTCTCTGCGACGTACAGATGGCACGAGGAGCAGAAGAAAGCGGCTTCTGGTGAGCGGATCAGGCGGGTGAAGAGGGGCAGCTTCTGTCCATTGCCATTGGTGTTCTCCTCTGTCGGGGTGGGGGGGGGGGGGGAGCTGGCGGCGCGGCCCGGAACGTGTTGAAACGTCTTGCTGCCTGGCAGCGGCAATCTACAGCGTCCTTATTATGGGACAGATCCGCTGTGAACTTGGCCTCACACTAGTCCGTGACTCCGTCATGATCGGTTGCGTGGTAGTCGGAGGAAGGTGAATTTTAGCCATCACCCCAGCGATGTCCTGCAGCATGAGTCACTCATGCCAGTTGGACTCGAGTCATTTTGTCTTTGGTGCCTGTGCCCGATGATGGTGTCCCAGGTTTGTTCGCCAGCCTTTTGGTGCTATTGCCGTTCATCCTCTGTCTTTGTTTTTTTTATGTTTTGCTGTTTCCTTTCTGTTCTTCCTCTTTGCTCAAGTCCAAGTATTTTGCCATTTTGTTGTGAGTCCGCATGCTTCGACTCGAACTCGCAAGGTTGATCATTATCCCTTGCACGTTTTAGGACTTGTGCCGCTGAGTCCTGAAGTTATTGCTCATTGGGGTTTTTTTTTTATTGTTTCTCAATTCATGTGCAAGGTTGATTGTTATACCTTGCACCAATGCACGCCTGTGCCCTTAAGGCCTTTCCTGTTTTATTTAATCTCAACTGTATTATCGATTATGACCATGATGACAGTAGTACTTTAGGTGCACAGCATTAGCTAGTAACTTGTTAGTAGTAGTAGTAACCAGTGGTAACATCAAGAGTATTCTTATAACCCCGGAGAGGTTACTCTTGCCTGTCTTGGTAACATGTGCGGTACTTGACTTGTGACAAGGTGTAGTTAGAGGACTCCTTTCCGCGCCTAAAATTTAACTGTTCCTTCAAGTGAGAGGACGCGGTCACGGATGAGCAATGCCTACCGTAGTACTTGTGGTACTTCGAGTGACGAACTGCAGTGCAGTAACCCTAAAGTAATACAAATGGCATGATTATGAAGTGGAGAGAGCCCACTCCGACGGTGGCACAGAGTGGAGAACCTCCGGAGCTCCGGGTAAGCTTTTACATTATGTACAGGTACTAGGTACAGGTACTAGGTACAGGTACTAGGTACAGGTACTAGGTACAGGTACTAGGTACAGGTACTAGGTACAGGTACTAGGTACAGGTACTAGGTACAGGTACTAGGTACAGGTACTAGGTACAGGTACTAGGTACAGGTACTAGGTACAGGTACTAGGTACAGGTACTAGGTACAGGTACTAGGTACAGGTACTAGGTACAGGTACTAGGTACAGGTAGTACTTCAAAGCACTAGTACTAGTCGAGCAGGTATGATCATTACGATTCAGATAGCCAAACTGCCGTGTTGTTAGCACTTATTCATCCACCAGATAAGAGAGTTCTTAGGGCCCAAACTAACCAAAAGCAAAGGGATTCAAACCGCTCTTGGTAGGTATTTGCCCGTTTTCCCACCTCACACATTTCCAAACTATTGTCTCTTTTGTGTAGCTGTGTCACCACGTGACTTCTTGCTCTTGCTTCACCTTGCATGACTCTTTCAAGATCTTGAGACTTGACTGCATGACTGAACTCGGAGTCATTCACTAAATCCTAAAAATTATGAATAGAGGTTATGCGATTACATCACCAGTTGAGATGCCTTGGCGAAGTCACGGCACAGCGCTGCATGTGCACAAGCGATACACACTGCATACATACATAGTGCCCATGAGGAGTTCCGCAATACGGTACTTCACACCCATAAACTCAGTGATATGATCATATCCCCTGGTGCTGGTACTAGCCTAGCATGGGAACAGATGGCAACTGAAAAACAAGCATCCTGCCATGGGCTAACCTTCAGGCTGAGTCACTCCATCATATCCAAACATGTTACCGGTGAGTTGGCACGGTCAGGTGATTTGTCCTGCCTTTACCATGGCAGCATAAGGTGTGTGTGTGGGGGGGGGGGGGGGCTACACCATGTCATTCTACACACACGGTCCGACTTCAACAGGCTACTTGCACCGGCCTGTGTGACTTGGGAAAGCACCGTGAGTCAACAAAGTACGCACTATAGGAATCAGTATGCTATGGTTGAGAGGAGTCTACTGGCAACTTTTGACGTCCTGTGACCAAACATGACTAGGAAAGGAGGTCTCCGAACTGAACGGGCTACTATGTAGAAGAGGAACATCTGCAACACGCCCTCTAAGATATTATCATTACACTTGAGGAATGGTGTGAATTATACTTGGCCAAGCAAACAACATACAGCACAGCACTCCTTTGCTCCACACAACTACTTGACTTGTCAACACAAGCGAGTACAAGAGGGACACGCAAAACAAAGAAAGGCTCTCGTTTCCGAGGGAACGCATGGTTCAGGGAGGTTTTGGTCCTTGCAGTCAAACTTTGCTCAAAGCATGATGACCTGACTGTCCTCTCACCAAATATCAGCATCATGATCACTGTGTATGTATGCATACTCTCTAGACATTGTTTGCAGATCACATCAGCATTGTGAAACCGGCCATATAGCGTCCATCTTTCAAGACGTGGCTTGTGCCGGCCGCCACTGCCTTGTCACGCTGGCACTGCTTACACCGGCCATACTCCTTGCACTGCTCCAGTAGATGTGTGGACTGGTGCTTCCGTGACAGCTCTTCCTCCCGGTCGCGCTGAGCCTTCTCCTGCCTGTTTAACATCCAGGACTTGATGAGCTCAGTCTGGGCTTGTGACTTGGCCAGGCACTCTTGATCCAACTCGGACCTCAATCTGCACCCGCGCGCACACGCACGCACACACACACATACACACACACACACATGTACACACGCACACACACACACACACACACACACACACACACGCACACACACACACACACACACACGTTCATACGAACACGTAGAAACGCACACACACACACACACACACACACACACACACACACGAAGTTTGATAGCAACTATGTTCATTGTGATACTTTCAAAGTTTCAATTCAACCCCAGTTCTCTGAAGGACAATTGTATCTTGCACATTCTGTGCACATTTCAGATAAGAGGAATGAACTTACTCTTTGCGAGCCTTGATCAGCATTCTGCGTTCATGCTCCTTTTCAATTTTCTGAGCTTTGCGCTGGCGCTGGGCTTTGAGCTGTGACATCATGTATTGTTCTTGCATGGTGGCCTGTGCTGCTTCCCGGTCTTGTTGGCGTTTGATGGCCGTTGCACTGGCTGACGGGTCATCGTCAGTAGAACCGACCATTTGGGTACCGACTTGTTCTGGCTCGGTTCTTATTCTCGCATTGGTCTCAATCTAGTCAGAAGTAAATAACGCATGATATGGTGAATATTCATTAGTTGAGGAAATATAAGTGGGAAAAGTCTGAAGAAAAACTTGTGAACGCTTCACATGAAGATCCAAATAAGATGGACACTCCGGGCACTCTTGTTATTATGCCGCTTCATGCTGTTGTCAAGACAACCGTGCTGCCGGTCTCAATGACCCCTTGCAACTCACCTGATCACGTAACGACTGGCGGTACTTGCTGGTATCCTTCTGCCTCTTATCAACGTAATCCTTGTACGACGATGCCAATCTGTGCATTAAAGTATCACAACGCCGGAAAGCACCGCAGATGATAAGCACCAGGGAGTAGTAAAATACCGGTATTTTATTACTCCCTGATAAGCACGCATGACTTCAAAAACATCTGACTTGTGCACGCCCTAGGTTGAAGTGTGATCTGAAGACCCTTGCACCCGCTACTGAACAGCTGAGCTGCTCGTTATCGACCTAAACCGATCTACAGTGGTGCCATGGCGGGGAATGAAGGTGTTCCTACTTACTGGTCAGCAAGGTGGATTCGTTCCAGCCGCTCATCCAGTGTCCGCTGCCGCTCTTTCTCAGCCCATGTCTTCGCATTGATATCCATCTAAACCAACCGATAAGATCAAATCGGAAAGAATTCCAAACTCAATGCCTGGAGAACAAGACCGCCAGAGCTCGGCAAGGAACACTCACAACAAGTGAAGAAAATGTTGAACGGTCTCTGCTGGGATGACAGCTACACCATAGCTCAGTGGTTAGAGCATCACTAACCTCAAGTAAATGTCCCTGGTTTGAGTCCTGGTGGTGACAATCAATGTTTTCTCAGACTGCTCCCGTTTGTATCTGTCCCCCAAACCAATGAATACTCCCAAGAAGCTCTGGCATTAAGTGTGTAATTTTCAACTCAGCACTCATATAATGCAGCCGACCAACTCATGATCACCTGCTCTTTCAGTTCGTCTCCGTATCGACATTGCTGCAGTGTTCGAGATGGAGATAGTGGACGATTTCTCATCAAAAACGATGCCTGAACAGCACACAGACGACACACAGCAGACACATAGAAACACAACTCTGTTGCACAGAACTAACACTTGCAGTGAAGATTATTGCAGCCAACATGAAACGTGCAGGGGACAGTGGCTAGTAATTTTTGATCTCCCAAAGAAGGGTCATCAGATCCACTGATCCAGCTCCATGTGCACTGTAGCCATTTATGTGAAGTGGCTGAGCCTAGGCTCCCTAGCTAAGCTGTGCTAGTTGGGCCAAACAGTTACTGTCCACAGATACGAGTAGGTGGCCATGTACATGTATAACCTAGGGTGCACCACTGTGCACTGGTAGTCAATTGGAGTACACTGCCTCAGATAATAGTTACCAGCAGAAACACAAAACAAACATAGCTTATGTACTAGTGCTGAGTCGGGTAGCATTTTCTTCGGGTATCGGGTTCGGGTAGTTTTCCACGGGTAGCATGGGTACCCGATCGGGTAATGTTTCCATGGTAACACCACAATGCACCCTCCCCTTACACACTGGGGGTGGACATGCAGAGAATTTGTACACGTGCACTGTACATGTCATAATGATGTCATCTGCGACTTCGGGTTTTCGGGTACTATTCTGTACCCGACTACCCGAGCTCCTCACGGGTAGCACGGGTACCCGAATACCCGTGCACACCCCTAATTGTAATACTAATAGGTATGAAAGTGATTACAGTACTCCGTATAGCATGGACGGCACACACATGATGAATTGGTCGACATGCACATTATGCTCACCTCATAACCCGATGGTCGCGTTCCTTTCACATCCTAATAGTACATGTACACACAGGGACAAACAGGTACACGGCATTTACTGATCAAACATTACACGGAAGCACACACATGCAGCTAAAGGGATTTTCGGTTTCTGAACCTAACTCTAATGGGTTCTGATCAGCACCACACATCCATTAATGAAAGCTTGTATGCCGTCCTACCGGTAGGGCCCAAGAAATCGCGCTCCAAAAGTGCTTTTGGTGGAGAAATTTCTTGGAACAATTGTTGAGATGAGGTCTTTGTCAGGCAAAGTAATGGCGCAAAATGCAAGGCTATGTCCAGTGCATTGCATACGCGCAATTTATCAATTGTCAAAATGGCCGCACATACTCCTGTCGGAGCGCTAGCAACTCTGTCCAAAGTGAATTTTGACCATGGCACATCAATCGTGGTGAGATTCTAATGTTTTTATTAATCTGCCAAGGCAGTGGAATGCATAATTCCATACTCCGTTTCCATGGTTACCATGGGCTGTTACCATGGAATGTCGTAGTATGCCTTGTGCGATCACGTCTAAAATTTGTGGACTCCTTCATTAGCCCCTGAGCAACAGTTCAGGGTCAAGTTTTAGGTCAATGTTAGAACAGAGGCCATGCAGCATGTCTGTGTATGATGGTCCTACCGGTAGGACCGAGGTCTATGCAAGCTATCATTAAGAGCTGCATCTGTGCCTTATCCTGAATGGTGGTGACAGATTTTGGAACGTCAGTCTAACTGACCCGCACATGCAAGCCACGATTCCGCTTTACAGAAGCACAGAGCACGCCACAGTACTCTGCTTGCATGCTTTGTATTCATCTTCTTGGCTGGGAATTGGAGGGAAATGAGCCATGCACAAACTCGAAGGCTTCCCAAGCACTGCATTCTCCTGGCCAGTGCAGAGGTGAACACTGGTGTACAGCAGTTTGAAGACAGTGGCTCTCGGCCATACCTGTATGGTCTCACCTGTTTGTGTTTAGCAACTTGTACATTATGCTTGTGTGTCTCTATTGCATGGTTTCTGGCCTGGATGATCCGTGCCTGTCAAACAAGAAGGTAAAGAACAAGTCCACCACACCAATATGTCACCATAGCTTACTTTTAAACCAAGACTTGCTCCTAACGCTTTACAAAAAGAGCACAAGAAAAACACATGCTAAACCGATCACACATGTGAATGAGATAGAAGACAGTTAGAAGAACGCCACCACGCAGGAAAACAATACATTCGGCTGGCGGCTATGCTCTCCATGGTCAGGAAATGATAGCAGCAGGGGCGTGCACACGGTACAGTCACTACGGTATTGACCGTACCACTATTTGCCCCAAGTACCTGTGAAGCAATAAAATGCACTGATTACTGTAAATCATATTATTTTAACGACCCGCAAAGTTAACGATTTACTGATTTTCGAAGGTTAACGGTTTGAAAACTTAACGATTTTCTCAGACAGATGCAATAATACTTCGAAGTACTACGAATGCTCGTCAAGGACATTCGTTGTTGTCCATCACAGTAAACCAGGAACGCCGCTGCGACATGGTGTTGAGAAGCAAGACATCGATCTCAGGAGAATAAAGAAAATGAAATTTATCAAGCGTAAGAGCGTAAAAATTTCCAATTTTTCGATCTCCTGCCACTTCGTCAAAATGCATCTGAGAGACTTCGGAGTTGTTCGAACCGACTGCTGAGCGTCTCTGCTATCATCTAGATCTTTCCATTGTTGAATTCCGTTGAGAATTGACCGAGTTACGATCCGTTGAACACGCGCTGCATGCCATAATGTGAAATGATCGATTTCAATCGTGCGAGGCCCGAATCATACGACTTTTGCTAACGAATTTTAAAATAGCGACTTATCTTTGCTCGTTAACTCGTTAGATGTACTTGTTCGTTACATATTCATGATTTACAGTAGGCCTTTTTCGGCTCAGCCACCCCTCCCCCACGAGTAAATTGTACTTCAGATGGCTGACCGTACCACACTATAATACCTTCCGACGCCCCTGAGCAGTCAGCACGCACCACATCTCACACACTCTCTTTGGGCTGCAGGGTTCTGGCATAAGCAAATCAGCACTATGCACTCTCACCACCAACATTAGTTTGCATCTGGTGCCACTGCCGGAGGCATCCACCCATCCCCCCTCAACCCCTCCTCTCAAATCACTTACCGTCGTTTCAACACCAATCTATATAAACACATCAATAACTTACTTTTTCTCTCGCCAGATACCAGTCGTCCTGTCTCCGCATGTGCACGGCTATTTGCTGATCATCGACTTCTTGCTGTTTTCGAATTTCATGCTTGAAGTCGCGCTGGACATTGCGACTTGCTCGCTGATGGCACAAGTAACACAGGTCCTGCCCGGTTCCAGTCCGGTGAGAACAACTGCTTGCCGCTTGCGACTGCTCTCTGATGTCTGGTAGCAGGCTAACAGCTGAGCCATCACTGCCGGGTGAGCTGGGACCTGATGACTTGCGATCGTCAGCTGCCGGTAGCCGTGCTGAAGGAGAGTGGCGTCCGTCTGCTCCATCATCATCATTATCATCTGTATGTATGTACATACATCACGGGGGCACACTCTTACAATGCATGTGGACATGCACATGTGGACAGCATGGCATGTCAAAGTTTCTAATGAGATATAGAGGTTGATACAATTCCATACCAATTGAGATGCTTTGGCCAAGTCGCGGAACAGCACGCTAGCGATGCACTAGCGGCTCACTCCACATACATGTACATAGTGGTTCCGCTCTATATTTAGCGCCCATAGGTGGATCCGGAATTCCGCTGACTCATTATTATGACTTATTTTGCATACTAGTAACCTAGAGTAGAGCTGCTGGCTTGTCCAGCCTGTCAGTAACGTTACCTACCTCAGTTTTTGTGCATGTTTGTGGATACCCTGGGCATGAATACAAGCATCCACACCCATGTACACGCATAGGCCTAGCAAGCCATTATCATGTGACACTAGTAAATAGCTTGGCAAGGACCTTTTAGACATGATGGCCAGAGGAAAATTGAAATTGAAGAAAGGTTCGTGCCAGGTAGCGGGGAGGGTGCAGCAAGCCAGTCCTGATAGACTAACCCTGATCCTCTTGGCTGGTGTCATCTTCTGATTGCTCTGATACGCCCTCCGGAATGATGCCGTGAACATCTCTTGAACGTCTTGCTGATGTCAATGATGAACCACCACCCACACCGGATACCAGCCTGCACACCAATGTCATAGGAGAGACCAGGGTTGAATGCAAACTGGTCAATAGGAGCATAATACTAGCTGGTAGCATGGCATTAAGGCTTAAACATGCTACATGTAGACAATCTCCTACCGCTCTGTACAGAGCCAGATGGCTGCACCCTGAACACTCCATGATCTCACAGCCAACAGTCTAGCCGATCCATTCACGCCATCAAGCGGCATATGCTGTGTGTGGACAGCAGTACTGTTATCATCCATAGCCCAAGTACAGCAATGCCACAGCACATTCAGTACAATGTATATCAACACGACGTCACGGAGACGTGTGCTGATAGACCGGCAGCAGTGGCAGCAGCTGTGGTGATGACGACATCATTAGTGCAGACAATGATAATGGCGACAACAAACATCAATGACAGCACCGCACAACATTGATGGCAAATGTGGCACCCGTACTCAGCAGCCAACAGTAACGCATCAGCTGTGGTGGCAATCGCATCACTAGCAGCTGCAGATAGTATGCATGTGACTTTGGGCTGCAATCATATTCGTACCTTGGTAAGACAACCGTGCTGCTAGTGGACCTGGATGGCACGGTAGAAGCGTGATTGCGAGACATTACGCTGGGATCAGCCACACTGCCACGTGTGTCCAGTCTCTGTGTGAACAAAGCAGGATTGGGATTAGTAATGGAGTAGGTAAACAGCAGTTTCCTCGGACCGTTCACTAACATGCGCTGCTGAATGTCACCCTCTTGTTCAGCAGCAGCTTCTGGACTAATGCAAAGCCTTCAAGTATATGAGCAATAGCATCAGAGCATCAGTGATCGTTCTTTGAGTGAAATGGCAATCCAACAGTTTCCATTTTGACTCCCCCCCCTCCCTTCCCCCTCCTGGCCCCTAGGCCCTTCATGTGCAAGTCAGAAGTCCCCCCCCCCCCCCAACCACCCCCACGATGCTACTGTACTCACAAAGACTTGCTCCGTTTTCCCAGAGCTGTCGAGCGTGTTCAGAAACTCGCGGAAGAATCGGAACTTGGCGTCGCGGTTACAGATACGCAATCGTCCAACTCCTGTAAGAACACCGGGTGAGATTGTTTCGTGTTAAGCTCGGCAAGATTGATCTAGAAACCAAGTCCTTGGTGCAGCGGAAACTGGCCTCATATGACATGCAGGATTCCGCTTGGTCCTGGGGCGCACGTTCGATCCACAGCACGCCGGTGCATTACAATTTGTCCGATCAATATAGGATCCAGGCATTCAATCCCTGGCTATGCTTTGGAATGTGTTTTCGTTGCCTATGTCCTCATCTCTCTTCGTTTTGTTTTCGCTGCCTGGGCTCTCATTTATCTTTGCGTGCTTGCTTGCTTGTATCGCTGAGGGAACATATGCTGGTTTGTATTCGTGGGTCCCCATGATGCATGGGCCACGCGTACTCATCCGGCGGATATGTGTGAATAATAGTGGTGAAACGAATATTCGAATATTCGAACATTCGTTCGGTTGGTCACGTTCGAATATTCTTTAAGTCGCATTCGAGTATTCGTGACGTCACTTCGAATGCAGTGCATGTACATACGTGCACGCCAAACACAGTACAGACAGTGCGTACAGCCTGCCTGTGACTTTATACTGCGTGTTTGCACATGTATGTTCATACTGGACTGCCAATGTTGCAAATAAGTTACGTATAAACTTCGAAGTAGCCTTATGTGGCAGTGCATTTTATGTGGCACTACCGTTAGTCATACCTAATAACAATGACAACATCCATCAAATGACTGAGAGGTCATGTGATGTCATCTGTGTTACCAAAAGAATATTCGTTCGTTCGTTCGTTAAGCCAAAGAATATTCGGCTACTAGGTTTTGACATTCGTTTCACCACTAGTGAATAATAATAATAATAATAATAATAATAATACCCGTTTGTCTCTTTCCCTCAAAACCAGTTAATATTTTATGACTTGGGGCTCCCCGCGTGCTAGTTTGTACGTGAAGTGTGTGGGTACAGTGAGGGCTGCGTCCCACCCGCCTGTGTGGATTCACAGGAAGTGTGAGTTACGAAGTCTGAAGAAAACATTGAACGGTCTCTGCTTGGATGACGACTACACCATAGCTCAGTGGTTAGAGCATCGCTGGCTACAAGCGAGGGTCCCTGGTTCGAGTCCTGGTGGTGACAGTCAATTTTTTCTTCAGACTTTTCCCGTTTGTCTCTTTCCCTCAAAACCAGTTAATATTTTATGACTTGGGGCTCCCCGCGTGCTAGTTTGTACGTGAAGTGTGTGGGTACAGTGAGGGCTGCGTCCCACCCGCCTGTGTGGATTCACAGGAAGTGTGAGTTACGAAGTCTGAAGAAAACATTGAACGGTCTCTGCTTGGATGACGACTACACCATAGCTCAGTGGTTAGAGCATCGCTGGCTACAAGCGAGGGTCCCTGGTTCGAGTCCTGGTGGTGACAGTCAATTTTTTCTTCAGACTTTTCCCGTTTGTCTCTTTCCCTCAAAACCAGTTAATATTTTATGACTTGGGGCTCCCCGCGTGCTAGTTTGTACGTGAAGTGTGTGGGTACAGTGAGGGCTGCGTCCCACCCGCCTGTGTGGATTCACAGGAAGTGTGAGTTACGAAGTCTGAAGAAAACATTGAACGGTCTCTGCTTGGATGACGACTACACCATAGCTCAGTGGTTAGAGCATCGCTGGCTACAAGCGAGGGTCCCTGGTTCGAGTCCTGGTGGTGACAGTCAATTTTTTCTTCAGACTTTTCCCGTTTGTCTCTTTCCCTCAAAACCAGTTAATATTTTATGACTTGGGGCTCCCCGCGTGCTAGTTTGTACGTGAAGTGTGTGGGTACAGTGAGGGCTGCGTCCCACCCGCCTGTGTGGATTCACAGGAAGTGTGAGTTACGAAGTCTGAAGAAAACATTGAACGGTCTCTGCTTGGATGACGACTACACCATAGCTCAGTGGTTAGAGCATCGCTGGCTACAAGCGAGGGTCCCTGGTTCGAGTCCTGGTGGTGACAGTCAATTTTTTCTTCAGACTTTTCCCGTTTGTCTCTTTCCCTCAAAACCAGTTAATATTTTATGACTTGGGGCTCCCCGCGTGCTAGTTTGTACGTGAAGTGTGTGGGTACAGTGAGGGCTGCGTCCCACCCGCCTGTGTGGATTCACAGGAAGTGTGAGTTACGAAGTCTGAAGAAAACATTGAACGGTCTCTGCTTGGATGACGACTACACCATAGCTCAGTGGTTAGAG
>NC_088643.1:39853912-39878912 GCF_964019385.1 Sycon ciliatum
TGTGTGTGTGTGTGTGTGTGTGTGTGTCACGTGTGTGTGTGTGTGTCTGTCTGTTTGTCTGCCTATGTTGTGAAGCATGGTGTGTTTGCATTATGGACATCATCTGTGGTCAACCATGCAATCACACGTGCGAGAACCCACAGAGTAAACATACACCCAGTATGGTAGTATTCAAATGCATCATCAGATCAGTCTGTGTTAAGCAACTCCTGTTCATACACTACGTAGTAATGTTACTAGGCAGCATCAATGTTGGGACTGTCTGACACTGCACCTTTTCTGCGAGCAGTTGCTGCTCAACAAACTGGCTGACATACTCCCAAATGCTGATGATATCTGTAAGTAAAGGAGAGAGTTCAAGCACACAACATTCAGGTTTCATGGAATTGGGGCACTCACCCACTGAGCCGGGTTTATCTGGTAAATCAGTGCCAGGGTAGTGAGGTCTACTGCACTAGATGGTTGAGGGAAACTTCACTGATGTTAGTGCATACGGTGGACCACTGGTTCCTCAGTACAGGTTGGCGTCGTGGCCCACATGCACTGATCATGGGCAGCTTGCATGCCAGAGAGAGGGAGAGAGAGAGAGAGAGAGAGAGAGAGAGAGAGAGAGAGAGAGAGAGAGAGAGAGAGAGAGAGAGAGAGAGAGAGAGAAAGAGATAGAGAGAGACCTTCTGAAAAGAGAACTCCGATGCAAGATCATGACGTGCCTTTTGGTCAGCGTCATCCCCTCGGGAAAGACTTGAATAGCCCTATAACCCTCCCAGTCACTGTAAGGAACTGGCGTCCAACAGCGAACACATAGCTCACGTTCAGATTCCATGGTTGTCAGGAAAGGAATCATTGCCGGCCATCATCCCCTGGCACTATTCAGAATCCTGCTTGTAGCGTGAACTCACAGTTTGGGCCATCGCTTACCGTTGTTCGTCAATCTAGATGTCAGCTGAGACTTAGTGTCAGAGACGAATTCTGCTACGTTATCCATACTGGTGATCAAGACTACTACGGTGGTGCTTGTCCTAGTACACAGTCCAGGCTAGCAGGGGTGGCCACTCCGACACAGGCAGCCCAGACGGTGGTCAATCCTATCCAGCTAGCGAATACAGCTTTGACCTGGGCGAGGAGAAGCAATGACACCAGGCTTCCTGCTCAGCTTATCAGCAAACGACTTGCAGTGCAAGACTGACTCGGCTACGTTAAATTCTTCTGCGCTGGTGCACTGAATCGTAGTGGACTTGATCGTCTTCAGTGAAAAGGGACTTCAGTTCTACTAGTCTACTCCGACAGCTCGCCTCTGAGTCTGAACATCGAATACTAATCCAATGACATTATGTAAGACAGTCACACGACTGGGTGGTGTTTGATCTGGCAATGACTGAATGGAGGCACGCACCGGTCCGCAGTGACGTGCTGTCGCCAGTTCGGTCGTAGCTGATTTTAGGCGATTCTTACTGCATGCCCAGCTGCAGAACTACAGCGGTCAGGCCGAGCGCTAGCAAAGAAGTTCTGTTTGAATTTTCAAATAATTATAGCTGCTACACTCTCCAGTCGGAAGACTTGGTACATGGTTACTGCAGCACTACGAGAGTAAAGCTTGCTCGCTGTCCACACTCGAATGGTGACTAGCCTAGCGTCAAGCTTCTTCAGCGTGAACAGCACGATCTCTAGTCCTGATCGCAGTTACACTAGCACTACCACTGCAGTAAATATTCAACCTGAAGTTAGTTACGGCAGAAGGAACTCCTTCATACGCCTTCATTCTAAGATAGGATCTCAATCGATGGAAAACTAAAACACAACCCGCAGCTGTGTGTCTGACTGCAGGCATACTCACGGTCCGTTCGCTGCGTCGATACTACACAGAAGCAGCACCAGCTCTCTTCAGACAGTTCTCATGACAACAATAGCTACCGTCGCCACAGAAACCAAAAAAGTAGCTTTTCCGAATTTTCATGAAAATTTGGAGGCTAGTAAGTAGTATTATCGTGTAAAACTAAAACTAAAAGGCTGTATACATGTAGTAGTAGGCTAGGGTAGGCCCATGCCCATGGCATGGCGATGCCAATTGCCATGGCCAAGTAAGCAAGCTAATAAGCAGGGAGTCGTATCAATGTGTTGCCGGCTCTCAATTGCCTGAACCGCCAATTAATCAGCCCTTCACAATGTTCGCCACTTGTGTCCTTCCCTGGCTATCACACTGCTGAACTGCTACCAAGATGATGCCCGCCTCTTCGTTTCTGGCGGTGGTGAGCTTTCCTCTGCAGAGGGTACCACACAAGGTGACCCTCTGTCGATGGTTTTCTATGCCCTACGCTGGTGGGATGATGTGGACGAGACTGGGAGACTCGGGTTACCATGGCAATGCCTCGAAGACTCTCCTCCACGTCAAGCCGGACTTGCTCAACCTGGCCCACAGTGTCTTTGCAGGAACTGGCATTGAAGTCGTCACGGATGGAAAACGCTACCTGGGTGCCCTCATAAGGACACCTGATTTCATCGCTGGCTATACAGCTGGGAAAGTTCGAGACTGGCAGCAGGAGCTTCTGTGACTGTCCGAGATTGTCACTACTGAACCTCATGCGGCGTATGCCGCCCTCACAAACGGGCTGCGTGGTCGATGGACATATCTCCTTCGTACACTGGAGTTCTCCGGCGGATGACCTCTCTCTTCTGCGGCTACCTTGTCGGCTCGGTGGGATCGGTCTGCCACGCTTTAAAGAAATCGCTACCTCCCAACTGCAGGCTGCCCAAATTATCACGTGCAGCCAGGTTGATGAGATCATCCACCAGCACGATAGCCAGTGGCAACATCGTTCCTGAGACTTTGTGGCTCAGCTAGCCTGACGTGAGAGAGCCGAGGATACCAGAGCCAGTATCCGTGCCCGTGGCTTCTGGACCCGAGCACAGGATGCTTTCTTTGACGTTCGTGTCTTCCATCCTGATGCGGCGCCGTACTCGGCCCAACCACTGGATGCCCTACTGCTTCAGCACAAGCGCCAGAAGAAGCTGCAGTACTCGTACGGGGAAAGAATCCGGAGTCAACGTGAATCGTGGCACATTCAGCCCCCTCGTCACGGTTCTCAACTTCTGGTGTTGCCTGCCATGACTGCGAAAGGTTCTTGCTGATTCCAGCATGCCCTATGCCCACCATGTTGCATATGTGTGTTGCAGGCTGTCTTTCGCGCTGCTCCAGTCCGCCGTCAAGCATGTGTGTTCGTACTGTCGATCGTGGGTCTCGGTCTGCATACCATCGTCCAGCTAACGAGCCAGGGAGCTGGCGGTGGTTGAAAGCCGGACCTACAGTCCATTCACAAAAAGATGGGCCCTGGCTCTGGCGAGCTCCCGTATTTGGCGAATTTTCAAGATTTTATCGTACACAGTGCAGTGCTGTGAAATTTGAAAAAGGGTCCAAAAAGGGTACCTGAACTGGGGTTCGAACCGGACAATGCACTGTTGCAGGCAGGATCAAACGGCCTGGATTTTGATGCCGTCTTTCCCAATTCATTGCTCTTGGGGCAAAACCTGGCCGAAATACTATTCTTGTTACGGCTTGCATTTTGGAGAAATAGACTTTAGAAACATAATTGGAAGAGGATTCCATAAAGGATTGCAGAAAAAAATTCTAAAAAAACTCAACGTTTGACCCATTTATGGCCAAAAGCTAGAAGTCCATCTTTTTCTGAATGGACTGTAAACCAGTTGTGTTTTAGTGTAAAACTCTCCATGAGGCCAAACTAAAGAAGGTGTGTGGTTCGACTAACATGGACATTTTTTTTACGGGCGGGCGGGCGGATTTTTTTTTTTTTAATATATATTTTTAGTACATGTAAATACATGTACACTGTATACGCGTATCGAGTAGACTCTACTACCAGCACAAGGCAGCAGTCGTACCACTCACTGCACTGCACTCGTACAACTACAAGTCAAGTCCAAAAGGAGCCGCCTGCGTCCGCAGACTCACGCCGCACAGCACGTAGACGTGGACGTGTTCAGTCCACGTACGTCAGTCACACGACAGCCCGCCGAAAAAAAGTTACGGTCGGGCTGAAATTGTACGGTCGGTCGGGTGAGTCGAACCACACACCTTCTTTAGTTTGGCCTGAGACTTATTTTCCACACCTGCGTGTTATTATCTTCCTATCATACCCTCAGTGATCACACCGGCCTAGCTTCTCATCATCATTTTGCCCCGTAAAAGAGGCCGTCTGTTGGAGTTGTAAGCAGTAAAAATGAAATAAAAAAAATAAACTGACTATACACAATAATAAATATAAGCCTTTTGAAGTACCGGTAATTCAGTCATGTACCTGTAGTACAGTATAATGTATAATGTACATGTAGCGCCTGCAATACTAGTCGCCTGCAATACTATGTCCGTGGTCTTCCCTCATGCGTCAACAGTTCCACAGTTCTGCAGTTTGCGGATGATGTTAATATGTATGCAGCTGGTGACTCTGCTGAGGAAGTCATCGGAGCTTTGAACGGAGATCTGGCCAAGCTATCTGTCTACCTGGAAGAGAAGCGCATGACGCTGAACCCAGCAAAGACGAAGTTCCTCCTCCTTCACAGAAAGACAACAGCAGTGCCTGGTTCCGCCAGTGTCGTCATTGACGGCGTCCATGTTCTTCGAGCGCAGTCCGCACGCTATCTTGGCATTGTCATTGACGAGCACCTGACTTTTGGGCCACAAATTGACGGTTTGATTGGGTCTGTCAACAGGAAACTCGGCGCCTACCGCATGTCAAGACATCTCTTGCCATTCCACGCACGGCGTAGCTTTTACCTTAGTGTTATTCAGTCGTCATTGGAGTATGCAAGTAGCGCATACGTCCACACCCTCAGTTCTTACTATTTTGATAAGTATGTCCGGCTATTTAACAGGTGTCTAAGAATAGTTTTTGGTTTCGATAACTTTACCAGTGCCTCTCATATTCTTAGCCTATGCAATCTCTCTCACATTTCTGTCCGAGTCAATTTGAAGCTTTTTATTCTTGTATTTCGCTCTGTCCATAGCGGCACATGTAGCTCCCTCCTAAAAGAAATTTTCCATGCCCGCTCCTCCAGTGCACATACTACTGCCGTCACTAGGTCCCAAATCTCTTTTTCTCTGGCCTTGCCTTCTGCCCACACTAAAGCTGGTTTTTCTCGTCTTGGCTACATAGGTTCTGATCGGTGGAATATGCTGCCTTCCACTGTTCGCTCTTGTACAGATTATCGCCCATTTGTTCGTTCATGCTTAACCTTTCTAGGGGCTCCCGTAAGAAGACCATAGGTCTGTGGGAAACACCCTAGTAAAATAAATAAAATAATAATAATAATACGAAGTGGTGGTTGCGACTTCGGCGATGATTTGTAAGAAAGGGTTTGCTCCCCACACCGGAGCTCGCGCTATTCCGCCGACTTTACTTGACACTTGACTGACTCACGACTGCCATCCAGAGCACACGAGAAGTCCATCGAACCTTCGACTCGGCAAACCTGCAAGAAAGCACCACTCCCTGCTCAATACACAGTGTTTCGGGGAATTCACCCCTCATCAGTTGAGCTTGAGTAGGCTGAGGAAGATTGTGCCTGAAGAGCACCACTTATATAGTGCTCTCCAGGCACAAACATCACCAGGGATACAAACTTACAGAGACGCTCCATTTCCAGCGCGACAAACACCTCGTGAACACCAGATAGCAGCGTGAGTCAGTGTCGCTCCTGGACGGTGAGACCAGACGTTGAGGACCCTGGGTCATTCGCAACGCTGTCACCTCCAAACCAACTAGTCGCAAGCCTGCGCTGGGCACAACAATACGAAGTGGTGGTTGCGACTTCGGCGATGATTTGTAAGAAAGGGTTTGCTCCCCACACCGGAGCTCGCGCTATTCCGCCGACTTTACTTGACACTTGACTCACGACTTGGCAGTCGTGAGTCAGTCAAGTGTCAAGTAAAGTCGGCGGAATAGCGCGAGCTCCGGTGTGGGGAGCAAACCCTTTCTTAATAATAATAATAAGAAGAAGAAGAAGAAGAAAAGGGTTTGCTCCCCACACCGCGAGCTCCGGTGTGGGGAGCAAACCCTTTTCTTACAAATCATCGCCGAGGTCGCAACCACTACTTCGTAATAATAATAATACTCGTAGTACTGTTTCAAAATTTTGAAGGACGCTTCACACAGCTTCATTATACTTGAATTGTTTGCAGGCAACCTGCCTACACTCAAGAGAGCACTGCATTTCACACAAATCCATTGGTATCGTTACAACGTTTCGGTCTTTATGACCATCATCAGGAATGAAGTGGACATGGAAAGAACAGCAGGAAGGAGGCAAGCAAGCAAAGCGCGGTACATAGTGACAGCGCGCGTAGAGAAGTGCAAAGCGCGTCATGGCGGGTGTGCATTACTACATACATGACAACACAAGCACAAACGGTGAGGAAAGTAGATACTGCGCTACAGCAGTGATAACAGCCCAGTTCCAGTCTCACACCACCAGTGAGGTGTCTAGAGCCCCGCGCCACTCGCAGTAAGGTGGTGTTATAGCAGATCCCAGCCACTGTTATTGTTAATTTCCGGGGATCGCTCCCTGATATTGATGGCCTCCCGGATCCTCCTCCTGGGGCGGTCACGCTCAGAACCGAGAACCCGGATACCTGAGAAAGCCGTTGCTCCCAATGGCAATGGGTCAGATGCATGCTTGGCCGCGAAATGCTCACCCAGCGCGGTGCCGCTCACTGTGTTGCGTGCGTCGTCGTTGTGTTCTTTTGTCCTGGTAGCGAGGCTGCGGTACGTCTCTCCGACATATTTATCACCACACCTGCACTCGAGGTGGTATACAACATTTCGCTCCGTGCATGCCCCCGAACCGGACATGCAGGCGACACAAGCAGCTTTGGGCCGCCCCCGTTTACGGGGCCTGGACGGGTCTACATACCTGCGGCATGGTGGTTTGCGGAGGGCAGACGTGCAAATCATAGAACTTAGTCGGCGGTTCCTGTAAATCAGCTGGGCATTTATCTTGTACTTCCGGAGTAATTTATGAATTTTGTTGTGGATATACTCGGTGTGAAACGGTAGGTTGAGGGTGACACGGTATTCATTCTGCACTCTGACACGTCGGGGGCGCATAGCTCGTTCACGTGCCGAAACTATAACTGACTCTGGGAAGTTATTGAATTTTAGGATGTTGGTTACTTTTTCTTCACTTCTTTTTAGGGTGTCGGCATCGGAGGATAGGCGGACGGCACGCAGGAACTCAGAGGAAGCAATTGCTTTCTTTTGCTGGTTGGGAACTGACGAGTTGTAGTCTGATACCAGTCCGCTGTGACATGGCTTGCGGTATAGTTCATAGGATATAGATCCATCTGGTGAGACATGGACGGTCGTGTCCATGAAATTGATTGAGCCAGTCAACTCCGTGGATTGGTGAGTGAATTTAATATTAGGATCGGCATTATTGAAGTGATCTAGGAAACTCTGCAGAAGTTCCGGACCGAGGTTCCACACAATGAAAACATCATCGATGTAGCGCTTGTACAGAACTGGGCTGGCAGGTGCACTACGCAAGAGCGAACTCTCTAGGTCATGCATGTACAGGATGGCAAAGGGGGGCGCTAGGTTATTGCCCATAGCCACACCATCCTTCTGGTGGTACACCTGCGCTCCAAACCGGAAGTAGTTGGAGCTCAGCACATGTGCGAGGAGCTCCTTGACCTGCCCAATTCGAAAACCGAACAGATCGATGCTGCCCTCGTGTTGTCGGAGGACTCTCATGACTGCTGCAATGCCATCGTTAATCGGGATGCTAGGGTAAAGGGCCACCACATCCATAGTCACAATGATGGTGCCGGGCGGGGCCTTGAGGTTGGGAAACGCGCTCCTCATACACTGGAGTGCTTCAACAGTGTTCTCCAGGTGTGCTGGCACGAACTGGAGACATTGATTGAGGATGCGTTCGAGGACTATGGAGATGTTTGTAACTGGGCTGCCGCAGGCCGCAACGACTGGTCTGAGAGGAATATTGGACTTGTGGTCTTTTGGAAGACCGTACATTTCAGGGAAGCTGTTGTCACGAACACAACGACGACGCACGCAACACAGTGAGCGGCACCGCGCTGGGTGAGCATTTCGCGGCCAAGCATGCATCTGACCCATTGCCATTGGGAGCAACGGCTTTCTCAGGTATCCGGGTTCTCGGTTCTGAGCGTGACCGCCCCAGGAGGAGGATCCGGGAGGCCATCAATATCAGGGAGCGATCCCCGGAAATTAACAATAACAGTGGCTGGGATCTGCTATAACACCACCTTACTGCGAGTGGCGCGGGGCTCTAGACACCTCACTGGTGGTGTGAGACTGGAACTGGGCTGTTATCACTGCTGTAGCGCAGTATCTACTTTCCTCACCGTTTGTGCTTGTGTTGTCATGTATATGTAGTAATGCACACCCGCCATGACGCGCTTTGCACTTCTCTACGCGCGTACGCGCGCTGTCACTATGTACCGCGCTTTGCTTGCTTGCCTCCTTCTTTTATACTGCTGTTCTTTCCATGTCCACTTCATTCCTGATGATGGTCATAAAGACCGAAACGTTGTAACGATACCAATGGATTTGTGTGAAATGCAGTGCTCTCTTGAGTGTAGGCTGAGGTTGCCTGCAAACAATTCAACTCGTAGTACTACTAGTAGTATTCCATCGATACTAGTACCCCCCCCCCCCCTCTTATGTCATGGACCCGCCCGCCGTCCCTGGTTAGCCCTGCCTTGACTTTTTACTTTTAGTTTTCAAGGTTTTAGGCATGAGTCACCTCGTTTCGAGCGCTGTAGCAGCATACTGAGTACATGACTTTGTATTGTACATTATTTATGACATGTTCTGTGACAACAAAATGGCTTGCAGCCTTGCACTGAAAATTGAAATCTATCCGTGACTCGTGAGTGGAATCAAGAGTACATGTACATCGGTTTATGTACTCTTGCCCGAGTCTTGGCAACTACTTGTTACTTTCTGAGTCTTGGTGGAATGTACAATAATGACTGCATGCATGATTATCCCACTACTGAGTCCTGAGTCCTGACTGTGCATGATGTACGAGTCGTAGCAAGAGTACATAACGGGGGGTTATGTACTCTTGGTCGTAGACGTAGATGTAGTTCTACCGGCATCTCACTGTCTGATTCATCATGATCTGAATCATCTGATCTGCTGAACTACCGGTATACCCGGTAATGCTGATGACGTCAGAATAACTGAAAGAGTAGTTGACGTAATCATCTTGGGAACGTCGCACTGTTGATCGGCACATAGTCACCCGGCAATCAGTACGGCGGAGACACGACTCACGGGCATGCAAGTCGAAAGGCAAACAACTGAGAGCGAGACTGGGTAAAACAGCGTGGTTGCTTTCCTTCGCGTTGCAAGCCTTTCATTCTGGGTTTTTAGCAGTACAGTTTTTAGTCATGCCGAAGAATAAAGGTATGTGAGCCTCTGTAGGCTTTGTGTCTGTGTGCGGCCTTCGCTGGTCGTCTACTGGAGAGTGTCGATGGAGCATCTATTAGTTTTTGTGCGAGCAACGCACTCCCTGTCAGCTGGAGAGTGTCCATGAATCGTCTTTTCTTTGTATTCCAGGAAAGGGAGGAAAGAATCGTCGTCGTGGAAAGAACGAGAACGACAATGACAAGAGAGAGCTAGTCTTCAAGGAGGATGGCCAAGGTAAAACTTAGTTATCCTTACTGCCATTTTGTACTCCACGGCGATGTTTCATTTCAGTTATGATCAGAAGCACATTGACGAGAAAATAATAATATTTTGTTGAAGTTTCTCAATTTCGTATCTCTATCTCTTGTGCAGAGTTTAGATTTTTGAGGAGGTATATTCTCAAATGTTTATATAGCTGCATGGGCAATGGTGTGTACAGAAGAGAATTACTTGTACTATTGTAGATTCGTAATCTGACGTACTGTACAAGCAGAGGTTTTGGTTTACGATACGGTTCCAATGTCGAATCTTCAATTTTGCTGAGTGCCTTCCATCTCGGTGTCTTCTCCGTCTATATAATAGTCTACTAGTATTAGAGTTCTGCAATATCAGTAGTCGGCTTCTGTTGGGCTATGGAGGATGGGCAATGACAAAACATGTTCTTGATTTTGTGTTTCTAAATTTCCACTGATTGGTCCTTGGGCATAACTGAGGGTAAGAGTCAAGTCTCTGTGCTGAGAAGTTTAATCATCGTTGATCACACCGGATCACTCCCTGATTTTGTTGTTCGTCCACTTTGTCCTATGCTATTCGGCTACATTCATGCCTTCACGTGGGAAGACTAGTCTCTTGGAAGTATTTCGTTAGCCACTGGCACACAGACCATGGCGATTGCTCTAATAGAACATTGCATGGTCTCGGTGTTTTTTTTAAAAGCACCGAGAAAACAAAACTTAGATCCTGGTTACGGGATCAAATGCTGCGGTGTTTAGTTATCATGTGTTATGACATCCCATGCCAGGTTGAAAGCCAATGGAGATGATGTTCCAAGACGTGTGCACCTTCATTAGTCACCGTGCGACAAGTGATGGTTGTTCCTCTTGCAGACAATAGAAGATTGCACAGAATAATCCCAACATTTGATGCATAGGTCACCAAGTTGAATTGACCTGTCCGTGTCAATTGCAGTAAAGGAGCATGCACAGCTGAACTTTCTACTGCTTCACAATATTTCTTTGACTGCAGAGTATGCGCAGGTCACCAAGATGCTTGGTAACGGTAGACTCGAGGCGCTCTGCTTTGATGGCGTAAAGCGGTTATGTCACATCCGTGGAAAGCTAAGAAAGAAGGTATGTATTCCTCTAATGGTCATGTTATCTCCTTAGCAGTTGTTTTGCTTTGTCGTCGCTGTCCTCGTGACCGCCGCCCAAATCAGATGCATGGTAGTCCAGTACTTGGACTGGGGCATGCGCGGAAATTCATTTGTGTCACAGCTGTGTTTCTATCCTTTTACCAGTTTTACAAGTCCTTAGCGGATTGTTTTCCTGTCCACTGGGTGTGTCACTGTATAGGTATGGATTAATCAAGGTGACATCATCCTTATTGGCTTGAGAGACTATCAGGTAGGTGTGGCAATTGCCCCCTGAGACTCCCGAGAGAGAGGGGGGAGGGGAGGGGGAGAGTCTGTTGGTCTATGTTGCTTTCCTCTCCTATGGTTCGGGAAGTATGGAAGTATTTTTTTGCTGCATGGGGTGTGGATTTACTTGAAGTAGAGCTGAAGCGACTTTACCGATTACTCCGTAATTACTGTGGTGTGTGAATCAATCATGTCAGTCGTTATCGGCTTGAAATGTGTGCAGTTTTTTTTAGATCGAGAGTAAAGTCTACTATGCATGTACACAGATTGGGCTAGCAAAAAAAAGACAGTGTGTGTGGCATGGAATGGTGCAGTTCAACAGTTCAGTGGTAGAAATGGAAGTTCAAAATGACTCAGACTGTGCAATGGTCCCCAGCTACATATCTCCTGGGAACATACTAAAGTACGATACCGCTGAGTCACACCTGTGTGTTGGCATCTCTTGGGGAGCTCGCTGATTTCATTCTGATGGGATAGCAGATCACTGTGTCATTGTCAATGATCATGGGTTTTTTTTTGTCCTGTACTCATAACATAAGGGGTCCGTGCACCATTGGTAGTTGATATGGCAATTCAGCAAGTTCATCATCTGGAACTAGGATAGACTATTGCTTGACTTTGTTTTTGCTCGGATTTGTTTCACGCTGCACAACGTTAGTGCATCCACACTCATGCACCGTCTGTGTCTTGTGCACTGATTCTGCTGGCACACTGTTGCTGCTGCAGGATTCCAAGGCTGACGTAATTCTCAAGTACAACTCAGATGAAGCACGTAACTTGAAGGCGTACGGAGAGCTGCCAGAAACAGGTAAGGGTTTGTGAGACCAGTGATTCTTTTGGCATGCTTGGCACCAAATTCATTTGGATACTTACGGGTAGTTCTGCTCCTTCTGAAAGATGTTACCCAGCAGAATGTTTTCCAGTTTGACTTTCTTGTTCTCGTAGCTTAATGCTGTGTGTCTATATCTGTGTGTCTGTGTCTGTGTGTGTCTATGTCTGTGTATGTCTGTGTATGTCTGTGTCTGTGTGTGTCTATGTCTGTGTGTTTATAGCCAAAATCAATGAAACATCAACGTTCGGTCCAGATGATGGAGAAGACATTCTCTTTGATGATAACGCAGACGACGAGGATGATGAGGTGGATGACATTGATGCTGTAAGTGTGCCTGCAAGCTGTTGCTGACTTGTTGATGCTTCTTTTTTCTTGTGCACATGGTGTTTCGATGCCCTGCATTCACTTGTCTCTTGGCTTTGGTGTAGCAATTCCAATGCATGTGTTGCTCTACATCTACTGCTATGCTCTACTGATTGCAGTATGGAGCAGTTAGAGGTGAAATTCCTAGGGCATGTTCGATTGGTAGGATCGGGATCCGGATCCACTGGATTCGCACCCTTTCGATTGGACGAATCCGGATCCGGATCCTTCGGATTTGGATCCGGTCAACCCACCTCGGGGAGCAGGGTTAACCGGATCCAAATGTGACCTTTGTGCGTATCTGGCAGGTAAAAATCATTTTTGTACACATTGTGGTACACACACACGTGGACCGAGATAGATCTTGTTGACTTCGAATTTTCGTACGACACGCGTGCGCTATGAGTACAACTTTCACCCTTTTGGGTGACATGTGAACGCCATTTCATTACTTCGTCAACATGGCAACAGCCAAGGCCCAAAATAAAGTGTTCAGTTGACTCTGGAAGGATCTGAGATCTCGATCTCGATCCCGATCCTACCAATAGAACATGCCCCGAGAGTGAGTTCTGTCCGTAGCAAAAGTGATCCATAGTTCGTGGTGTAATCATGTCGCTCAATTTTTCATTTTCCGTTTTCTGCTTTCCTGTGTGTGTGTGTTTCAGATTTGAGTGGTCTTCTGGAAAGAAAAGCCTGCTCCGTACTGTATGCTACCATCGTGTATGAAACACTCATAGAACACATGCAGTCCTACCTTATTTAGACCCTTCTAATAATTTTAATGTTACCCTTGTTGGGTTTTTTCTGTTCATATTCTTTCTGTTGGTCTCTAATGCACGTATTATTTCTTATTTTCGCCTCTCTTTGGCAATTAAGTGCGTGGAATGCATAACTTTGGTGAATACAGTCTGAAGCAGGGTAAATATCTTCAGTTGCTCTGTGACTGCTGGTGAACTTGTGAACGACTAGTGGGTCTACTTCTCTTCACAAAGTAGAATATTTTGGCAGTCGCAGATCGACTTGTCATGGTGCTGCATGTTTTACTGGTGTGTGGAGAGCTATTTTATTTATTTATTGATAATTACGGATAGCTGCTATGAATTGAGCGTCAAGCCCCGGAGTACATGGTGTAGCCGCTTTCGGCAAAGAGGTGTTCACTGGCCAGTGGTTCATGATCAGGGAGTCGTCAAATAATGGTATTTGACGACTCCCTGTTCATGATGTATTTTGATTTTGTTCTGTGAACAAAAAAGCAGAGAATAATCAGAGGAAAGAAACAGGGATGCCGGGAAACAAGAACATTTTAGAACTGTATTTCACGAAAAAAGGGTTACATTTTTGTATCAGATCCCGGCCGGGAGTTCCGGACCTGGGGCCACGTGTACGGTAATGACGTCATGCTTTCTTGTTTGAAATCACAAACATTTTGACTTCTTTCGCTTTGACTTTTCATTCAGACAAATTGCATAATACATGTACTACATATATTGCAAGTCTCTATATTGTATATTGTGCGGGTACTGGAGGCACGTTTTCAGCTGTGGTAGACAGAAAAGCAGTATGCAGTATCCTATCCGGCCCCCTGTGGTTGTAGCAAAGCATCCCATGCTTGACCAGCTGAGAAACAAGAATTGAATTGTCCAATTTCGGCAGATTGTTGTTGCATATCGGTCCTTGGTTATACTATTCGAGGAGATTCCTTATAATTACTTTACTGGTGTGCAAGCGCGCACGGAGAAATGGAAGAAAAAAAAGTAGTTGTGCTCGATAACGGAGGATACACCGCTAAAATTGGGCTGGCATCCTCTGACCTACCTAGGTGAGTTTTAACATACTATAGCACAGTACAATGCACTAGTAGATGCAATTCAAAGTAGACTTGTACAGCAGTATGTCGATAGCTCTGCTGCCCAAGCCAGGAATTAATAATAAAATGGAGAACGTGTAAACAAGGGACGTATGTGACCTCACCACGCAACTGTGGATCACCCTGTGTGAAATCAGGAGTGGACTACATTGTATTGTGCAAAGGAATATGGTGGAACTCTGGT
This sequence comes from Sycon ciliatum, assembly GCF_964019385.1. Lineage (NCBI taxonomy): Eukaryota > Metazoa > Porifera > Calcarea > Leucosolenida > Sycettidae > Sycon > Sycon ciliatum. The sequence goes on from NC_088643.1 coordinate 39,868,256, forward strand.
AAGCCATATCCCTATGGGAAACAGGAAATCATACTCACCGTCATCAGGGCCGTGGCACTGGGGTTACAGGTGACCCGGACAAATCATGGGGGATACTTGGCCGGAAACGAACATTGTGGACGAAAACCCCGTTTTGAACGAATTGGGTGGGTCAACTACTTAGGAGAAAGGTGTGACCGGCCGGACGGGGGGCCGGACGGGGTGCTGCGGTCCCCCTGTTCACAGGACCAACCTTTGCGATGACCCCAGTGTCCTGGTCCGGTACGAGGAGCAATATTCGCGATGTCCGTTGCGACATCGGTCCCTTCGGTCGAAAATGCTCGAATATTTCCTGAGTGCATTGAAAGTGACGTGTGTTTGGTGTTTGGTGCTGCTCCTGGATTTCTGCTCTTGCAAGGCCATGTACTGGCAAGCAGCAAGTCGCGGTCTTTTCAACTTAGGGTTTCCACTCCTGAATTGCATTGCGTTGGTGCATGTTGCGCAAGGATTTTGGCATTGCATGCTGGGGTGCACAACGTTATGCATGGTGGAGCTGTTTAACTGTGTGTGCACCGTATTTTCACCTTGGTATACATTTGTGAACTACATGTGCAGTGTAGCTGCTAGGCTGGTAGTTAGACCGTGGGGAACTGACCTCTCTCAACTTGTGTGCATTTGTATGCTCACGTGTACCTGTGTGTATTCGTATGCCCTTGCCAAGGCAGAGTTGTACCGAACTGCATGACCAAAGCTAAAGCCGAGCGCAGAAGAACATTTGTCGGTGCGGAGCTGGACGAATGCAAGGACAAATCTGGACTATACTATGTCAGTGCCTTTCAAAAGGTCAGTAATTGTCGGTATGCTCATTATCATGTATACAATAATAGTAATAAACACAGCTCGCATCTTCCCTGAACCTGTTAGACAGGAGCAGAGTCGACGCATCTGTCAACAGTGTCAAGCCAAGTTAGTCTTTCTCCTGCAGCTTGGAGAGCGCTCTCCACGGAGAGATCCGCTGCCTTCAGGTCGTGCCGAATCGTATCTATCCACCGCAATGGCAGACGGCCACGGTTTTTTTTATGTCGTTTGTGTTGATTGATAGCTCCAGTGCTTGGAACGAGGCGGATTCCGGACCCTCTCGCACCACATGGCCAAACCACAGCAGACAATATTTGTGCAATATTCCGTATCCTGAGCAAAGTCACCTGGGGGTCGAATTTGTTTGCCGACTAGAATGTACCAGTACGGCGGTATGCTGTCAATATTAGAAATACAGACAAGAGCTGGACACGAGCCAGGTCTGGCTGTGCGATAATGTAGCTATTTTTTAAACATGAGTGAAGTCCTTGTCTGTGAACCAGCTACACTAACGTGTGGCACATCCTCTGTGTCCGGCTTCTATACATGTACTCGCCGCCGGGCGTGGGTAAATTGCCTGCTAATGCAGTAATTGTGTTGTTATACTAAACTTACACTTCAAGTACTGTAAATATACAAATTTCGGCAGCTATTTAATTTCGGCTATATTCGGCACCGACCCAAAACGCCTAAATTAAAACGCCGATGAAAATTTTCACAGCAGCTGTCGCACTATACCAAGCCCTCTACCATGTCTACCCCACGCCGAAAATAAATCGCCGCCGAAATGTCAAAAATCGTGAAATGCCGAAATTTTGCAGCGCCGAAATTTTGTATATTTACAGTACTTGTATCTCATTTTGTCTGATGTCCGGTCAGTTGTCTGTGATGTTGGAAAGACTGGGTACTCGATCAGCTCCTTTTGGTATTGTCATATTCTCTGTGTGGTCTTATTCCAGGGATACATGACAAACTGGGATATTGAACATGTAATATGGGACTACATGTTCAGTAAGAACTGCCTGAAGGTACGGCGGACCTGTCCAGGATCATGCTTTTCCATGTGTGTGCGTGCTTATCCGCACACGCGTGCACAAGTTCATGTCCGTTTAGTTTGCTATGTATTGCACTGAAGCATTGCAGAGCATTTCTGATGTTTGTGTTCTGTTTTATCATGCTATCATACTGGTATCCTGTGTGTGTGTGTGTGTGTGTGTGCGTGTGTGTGTGTACGTGTGTGTGTGTGTGCGTGCGTGCGCGCGCACGTGTGTGCGTGTGTGTGTGTGTGTGTGTGTGTGTATGTGCGCGTGTGTGAGTGAGTGTGTGCGCTTACTGTTGTAGACGTGAAGTGATTTGATCGTACTGTGTTCTAACTTCTAAGCGTTCCAACTGTGACTGCTGCTATTGTTGCTAGTGGACTCAGTACAATGTACTGCCGTTGTGTTTCTGTTGCTTACGTACATATACGTGTATGTGTGCTGTGCAGATCAAGCCCGAGTCGTGTCATCTGGCTCTAACTGAGCCAGTCTTCAACTTCCCGTGCATTCAGGTATATAGCCATGCGGTTGCTGCTGCTGTTGCTGCTGGTGCCGTTGCTGCTACTGCTGCTTTTGCTGCTGCTGCTGTTGCTGGAAGTACAGTTGTGCTGGATGAAATCCAGCCCAAAGTGCATATCTGGCACCCTGGACTTGCACGGCCCTTGATGCCCTGGAAGTGGTATGGATACTGCTGGACGTACACATGTGTGAACACGGCGATGTGATCAAAACTGGTCCTGGGCGCCAGCTTTGCACTTTGGGTTGGATTTCAGTGAGCGCCACTGTGCATGACTGTAGTGTAAAGCACAATCCAGCCAGGCCTAGCGGCCGACTGCAGCCAGTTTGAGTGAACACCAGCCTGGCCTATATGGCTGGCCCTGTAACTGATAGTGTGTGTCGATTTGTAAACACACAGCTTTGTTGTGTAGAATATAGCAAGTGAAGTTATAGAATATAGCAGGTGAAGTACATGTGGTAGTTTGGAGGCGGTGAAAATAGTTTTGCAATCTATACCTTCGCATGCAAAGACGCAAATCCACATAATCAACTTGAATCAAGTAGACACTTCCTTTCATTTATCAAACGTTTCTTTCCCTTCTCTTCAGGATAGTACAGGGAATGTTGGAAATTTGGAAAAACTCATAACTACACAGAGTTTGGACTCGGATGGAGAGCCAAGGATTAATTTATAGAAGAAAAAAGGACCAGGGAACTACAAGTTACGCTATACTGTCCACTAACACCACCAGTCACTAAACAATCAGCTCATGCGATAACAGTACCGTCAGTACCGTCGGTCAGTGCCGTGCAATGTTATCGTATGTGCTGATCGTTTAGTAACTGGTGGTGTTAGTGGACATTATAGCATAACTTGTAGTTCCTTGGTTCTTTTGTCTTCTTCTATACATAGATGATAAATATGGTGGTAAAGTACAGCTGCAGTGGTGTCTTCAACTTCATTCTCTATACATAGAGTTTGTAAAAAAGAAAGAAAGAAAAAAGACAACACTTAAACATACTTGTAGGTGAGAAATGATTAAAAAGTGCTAAAAACTCAAAAACAGAAGCTGCAAGTTGTGCCCGACAAATGACCCTTGATGGACGATGTCCGATCTCCTAACTCTATCACCTTCGACGCTTGCCTTTGTTCTCCTCCGTAAGTCGGTGGTAAATTCACTGATGTACGCTACGTGGCAGCATTTACGTGATGAGCGGCTGGATGAGTGGACTCAGATCGCATAGATCAGCGGCTTGTTGGCTTGTTATCCGTGAGAATGAAAAACTCACGACCTTCGAGGAAATGTCGGAAATGCCGGACAGCTTGGTGTATGGCAAGTAACTCACGTAACTCAATGGACTGTAAAATGGCGGTCAACACACGCCGAACATGACAGTCATGCTCGACCTAGCTGCAAACAGTTCTGTGACATGTTGCAAAACCATACCATCTTCTCTCACCACCTAGCCCATTGACTAGGCGCTAGACACTAACTGATGGTGGTGGTCGTGGTGAGAGGAGACAGCATGGATTTGCAACATGTCACAGAACTGTTTGCAGCTATAGATGGAGCGTGTGATGTTCAGCGGTGTGTCGACCAGTTTTACAGACTATGGACAGGTGCATGTTGAGTCTTCAAAGCATTATTCTAGTCCATAGTGGAGTTACGTTTTACTGTGAGAATTGTACATCGACGTGTACTCTTGTTGTTGGTTTTTCCCCTAATGTACAGAGTCGTTGTTCTTGAAACATTGCAGGCTGTTATAGGCTGTTACAGGCTGTTACAGGCAGTCTGACTAGACACAGTGCACAGTACACACGTCTCCTATTGGGTCGTCAACATGCCTTGTTGTTCCACAAGAACTGTCTTGATTTGTGTTCAGCCCTGTTGTCTCGCCGTGTTCATTTTGATTTGTGTTCTACTCCAGGAGGCGCTTGATGAGATCATCTTTGAGGATTACCGATTCCAATCATTAGTTCGTCATTGGGGTGAGTGGTGCTGGTGCCATGTGAACTCTTCTGCTACTGTCCTTGTATTGCTGTTACCATGGCTTTTGAAAGATTGATTGTCACAAAAGTACATGACAAAAGGGGATTGAACCAGGAGTATGCAAAGAAACAAGAGAATCAACAAGAGTATATGAGGGACCAAGAGTGCGTAAGTAAGCACCGGGAGAGCGTAACTGAGATGGGGTATACATTACATGGCAGTGGGGTACATATACATTAAATTTTCATCCTGTGGTCGTATTGTTTCTACCATGCCTCTCTTATTGTCTTGTTGTTTGCACCATACCTGCACACCATACATGTGCTGCTCCGCTCGCAGGTCCTGTGTACAGTGCGTATAGTTACAGTCAGCAAGCATGTGCCACCGTAGCCTGTAGCAGTAGTGACAGCAATGACACTGGCAATGGCAGCAGCACCGGCAGCAACAGTAGTAGCAGCGGCAGCAGCTGCACCCGTGCTGCCAGTTCCAGTAGGGCAACCCTCTGCAGCCTGGTGGTGGACGTTGGCCACTCGTTTACACACGTCTTGCCGTTCATACAAGGCAAAGTCATCTCTTCTGCGGTACTACGGTAGGTACAATATTGTTGTGCAATGCCATGTACTAAAGTGCCAGTATGTGACACTCTAGGCAATACCATGTACTGAAGTATGCATCAAAACTCACCAATAACATCAGTAGCCCTTCGTCACACCATGACCTGCGGATATCTCGTCTCCTGCAGACTAGATTAGAAGCTGCGCGGGTATCTAGAATGCATATAATACATAGTGTACAACTACTTGGGGCCAGGTGCCAGTACATAACCACATCCAACCGGCTGTGGAAGCATTAACAAGGATGCTGCGCTAGAATTTGGCTTTGAGAAGCGAGTCTCATTCCCCGACTATGATACCCTCATCTTTGCAAATGGCATGCAGCCCCTTCCTGGCGGAGGGTATGCATACTTCTTTTGAAGTGTAAAGACTCCTTGCACCTCATGCTATAGGAATGACAACAGGACATGTATTTTTATATAAAAGAGAAAGACCAAGGAACTACAAGTTACGCTATACTGTCCACTAACACCACCAGTTACTAAACAAGCTCGTGCTTGTCTTGGTTGCGCTCACCTTCCCCTCCTTATGTTATTTCTATAACTTAAAACCTTCCAAGTTGGAAGGCTGTTGGAGTGCGCATCCAAGATGTGCTAGAGCTGTTAGCCAGTTAGTTGTAGAACGTCAGTACCGTCGATCAGTGTCGTGCAATGTTATCGCATGAGCTGATTGTTTAGTAACTGGTGGTGTTAGTGGACAGTATAGCGTAACTTGTAGTTCCTTGGTCTTTCTCTTTTGTATAAATTAAACCTTGGCTCTCCATCTTAGGACATGTATTTTTGATGCACTTTACGATTGTGAGACTTTCTACCAATGGCAGATGTTTGCACAACACAGACCCACGGACACAGGGAGCAACAGAAACAATACGATTTACTAGCTTGCTCTCCTTTGAGAACGATCTGAAAATGTGATTGAGCACGGTATAGTGGAGTGACTGAACAATGGCGTTCTAGTTGCAGCTGAAAGTGAGTCCTTTTGTGAAGAACGCTGACTATCAAGCATAACAATTGTTGTCTCATGGCGCTTCCACTGTCTAAGTGTCTGGCTGTTCTCATCGTGTGTCACCCGTTTGTTTGTATGTATGTGCACACGCACGTGTGTGTGTGTGTGTGTGTGTGTGTGTGTGTGTGTGTGTGTGTGTGTGTGTGTGTGTGCATTGTGTACATCTGTGTGTGTGTGTGTGTGTGTGTGTGTGCTTTTGTGTTTGTTACTTTTTGCTGCAAAGGATTGATGTGGGCGGCAAAGTTTTAACGAATTACCTGAAAGATGTCACGTCGTATCGGTGAGATAACAGCTGCTAGCTGTCTCCAGAGCATTCTGAAGACACCGAGGTCTTTTGACAACTCCAGGGAAATGCTGTGTGTGACTGTCAATGATGATACTGTGTGTACTCATCGATGACCCGCACAACTCAGTACCTGATATCCATGCTTGTACTTCAACGTTCTCATTTTCCATACTTACTTAGGAGACTCCCTTCGATAGGCATCTATTTGCCTCTGGAGGATCCGTGAAATAAAAATCAATAAAAATCGATCAAAGTACATGTAGTGTATTTTGTCAGATTATACTAAGCACCCCAGACTACTATTCTACTGCAGCAGCATACACTGTGTGTACTGAACAATAAACTGTACATGTGCTCGCATACATAATGGTGTCGCTGGTTGTGTGGGCGTGTGCGTGTGTGCTCGTGTGCGCGCGCGCGCGTGTGTGTGTGTATGTGTGTGTGTGTGTGTCCCACTTACTGAGGTGTGGTGAGCCCATAAGTGGGATCATTTTCAAGTCCACCCAGAGTTTTGGGGATTTCAGGGGGTGTCGGCCGTTGGGCGGTTCAATAGCCAATTGAGTCATCTTTCCAAGATTCCTTTTGAGTCTCTCTCCCCTCTCCCGGGGAGCCCCACGTGACCAGTTTTGGCAGTGAGCAACAAGTACAAAAGTGTGTGTGTGTGTGTGTGTGTGTGTGTACGCACTTGTGTGTGTGTGTGTGTGTGTGTGTGTGTGTGTGTGTGTGTGTGTTTGTTTCTGTTTCTGCTGCTCGCTTGCAGGCAGCTGAATGTCATGGATGAAACATACGTTGTCAATCAGGTAAGCATAGCCACACACTTGTGGGCCTGAAGCGATCATGATAAATGATCTCCTTTAGTAGCTTAACTGACAATCTTAATGATCAGCTCTAAATGTGACATATTTTTCACGCCATGGCGTACATGTAACATAATCGTGTTGATTCTTCGAATGCTGATGAAGTGCTGCATGATCATTTGATTGGAAAACAGTAAAACCTGTCAAAGGGACCACTCCGATAGGGCGACAACCTGTCCAGGAAGACCACTACAACTAGGACCAAGGGATGTTATTTCCAGTCAAATGACCCTGGATAAGAAGACCACTTGTGAATGAGAACCACATGTGTAAGGTCCCTTGAGCGGTTGTTGGAGAACACACCACTCCACGCCTGCTTGCGGCCAGTTCACTCACAACACGACAGAGCTTCAAAGGAAAAGAGTTATTCTTCTAAGATGGAAAGAGAAAACGTCTACTATCACGACAAGTTCCAACTTGTACGACAAGTTCCAACTTGTCGTGATAGTAGATGTTTTCTCTTTCGATCTTAGAAGAATAACTCTTTTCCTTTGAAGCTCTGTCGTGTTGTGAGTGAACTGGCCGTAAGCAGGCGTGGAGTGGTGTGTTCTCCAACAGCTTTTGGTGCCGAAACCCGGGAGAAATACAGCAGCATCGACAGGTCGGTCTTCTAGTCACTAGACTGCAAGTGCGCTTTGCGAATCAGGGTCAACAATGTCCTGTTGAATCTCTCTGCGCCTCCTTGAGACTGCGGGTGTCGCACCGCACCATGCTTGACCTCTACTCCGAATGCCAGGTACAAGGCTTCCATGAGAGCATTGACTAACCCTGCCCCGTTGTCTGATCTGACCACCTCCGGCGGACCCCACCGGCAACACACTGACACGAACGCCTCTGCAACTGACTTGGCGTCCTGGCGTTTCAAAGGTATCACTTCCACATAGCGCGTGAACATATCCGTACACACCAAGACACAGTGGAATCCAGCTCGGCTTGGTCCTAGCTCCAAGGTATCGATTGTCACAACTTGCCATGGGCGTGCTGGTAATTCAGGACATTTCGGCGAAGCATGACTACCGGCAGCAGGGTTCGCAGCAGCACAGCTTTCACAAAGACTGACAAACTCCTGACACTTCCTCGCCATTCCAGGAAGGTAACATTGCTGACGCAGCATCTGGTGGACGACCTCCCAGGATCCGTGGCCAGTGTTCTCGTGGCCAACTCTGAGGGCGTCTTGCTCCAGTGAGCTCGGAATCACGGGCACCTCGCAAGCTTCATTGGCAGGCGGCAACTTGATCGATCGATACAGCACGCCATCCCGTACTATCAGCTGTGGCGCCACCTTCTGAAACTGCTTCACCCTAACCTTCTGCACACCATTGACATCCTCAATTGTCTGTTGGATGGTAGTATCAGCTCCCTGCCGGTCCCGGATGACATCAAAGGCAAGTGGGGCAGAACTGTGGACACCTGCACGCGCACTGTTCACGGTCGCTGCAGCCACCTCCGGTTGCTGGGGTATCTTGAACCAGGATGCGGGCACGCGAGTCAGACGGTCAGCCAGGTTCTTCTGGGAGGGCACCCACTCAATAGATATCTTCAACTTGTAGACCTCAATCAAGTCGTCGATCAGCTGCAACCTGCGCTCCACGAGAGCTCTGTAAAGGCCGTTCACCTTCACTCGCTGGATATTTCCGAAGAGAGACTTCAACCACCCATGTACCGTCTTCGAATCGATCATGACCCGAACATTGGTCATGCCGTGATCTACGACAGCGGACAGGCCACGAAGGACAGCGTCCAATTCAGCCATGTTGATGTGCCGCTTGTCTGACTTAGACCGGAGCCAACAGTGATCCTCAATCACGAAACCGTCCTCGCTGATGACGACTCCTAGCGCCAAGTTAGATGCGTCACACCATAGAGTCACGCCGCCAGTCGACTTCACCGTCCACTTGCCGTTGACAGGATCTTCTCGTGAAACTTGATCCTCCACCGCACGGCACAACTTCTCTAGCTCAGCTGAGATAGGCTTATCCCAGACAGCAGCATTTTCACAGCTCACCCGCTTGATGTAGCTGCAGCACGGTCGTAGCCACGACGCAACAGGGTAATGGCTCGTCAATCGACCGCACCAGGAGAATACGTCTCGCTTCGTTGGCTGCTTCGTTAGCGTCAGATCTACACCATCACGACGACGCCACGTCACCTCTTCATTTGGTGTAGCAGCCGACAGTTACATGCCGAGTACTCTTGCGCCAGTCAATACCTCTGGTGGCTTCGTCGGTAGCCCGTACTGGTTCAGCGCGGCAGTCACTTCTGGGAGTTGTTCAGACGGAGCAACGGCATCGTCGACATAGTTGTCCGCGTCAGGAAAGTCAGACAGTGCAAACTTCACAATTGCATCCATGACTTTCGGAGCTATACTGAGTCCAAATGCCATTCGCTCCATGACGTATGTGACTCCATGAAACACCACGGTCTGATACCGAACAAGGCTGGGGTTGACGTGGACTTGCAGGAACGCCTTCTTTATGTCGACAACCACCAGGTCAACACCACGGCGCCTCCACTCTCTAATCTTCTGGTCACACGCGGGTGCATCGCCTCCAGGATGAGAGACAATTGACCCATTCAGACAACGGTAGTCTAGACAGGGACGTACTGGCGTAGACGCATTGTGTCCTTGACACACCGCCATAAGTGGAAGAATCGCACCTGGCTCGCCGTCCCGATCTGGATCATGGGGCCTCATCCATCCATTGTCGATCCATGACTGCACCTCCTTCTGGTATTGTTGCTCCTGCTCTGCAGAGAGCTTCTTCCGCGAGTATTACGTCACTCCAGCGCCAATGCTGTCAGTCGGCTCTACACCACCTTCCCAGACCCAGCTAACGGTCCACGACTTTGCGCTGTTGTCCCAGCGCACATTGAAATCAGCTGAACTGAGGGTGACACCATCCGAATCTCGCTCAACAGAGATGTGCCTCGAAAGCTTCTGCTTCGGCTCTCGTTCAGCATTACCAGTCGCAGCAGCCGCTACGTCGGGCCCTCTGCCGAATCGAATAGCGCTTGCTGAGCCGTTCTGTAAGCTGAACTACCTGCTGCCAGACAGTTGCGGCAACAGATCCAACTGACTCTAGAGATTTGCCATCGATGCCAACCACCCAGTCAGTTGTTGGTTCCACCTGATCAGCCAGGCCTACACCAGCCATTACACTCTCCTTCATCAGAGATCGCGTGCATCCAGTATCCACGACCGCTGTGACTGACGTCCAAGAGTCATCACAGCCCTTCAAGCACACGTCAACTTTCAGCAGCTTAGAACTCTGCCCACCCGCCAATACTGGGATTCCATCTGTAGATGCTCCAGCCTGACAATGACCAGCACTCACAGCCACTGAAGCTGACTCTGTCTTGGGCTTTGGGCAATTCCGCTTGATGTGGCCACACCCTTTGCAAGAGTAACACTGTGGCCCTCGTGACTTGTGACTGCTACCCTTGGCCTTCGGGCAATTTCTCTTGATGTGGCCTGTTTCCTGACATGAATAGCACTTCACCACAGCAGCCAGAGACTTCCCACCACCGACAC
>NC_088643.1:39883912-39916412 GCF_964019385.1 Sycon ciliatum
CAGTCATGTACATATCCAGCGCGGTAGAGTGCAGCGACGGTGCGAAAAATGCCCCAAACAGGCCCAAACGCGTTCTGCTCCGGCGATTTCGTTTTTCTTGATCGCAGAGTTTCGATTTTTTGTTGTGTACTCTTGAAAATATCACAAGTAAAGCCCCTGCAAATTTGAGCAAATCAGCGCGACGAAAATCTCAAATTCTCGATACTCAAGTCGCACTGTGCGCTTTTGATTTGTCGAGATCGCGGCTCAACTTACGAATGATTTATATCACGGTACATTGCTCACAGCGCTTCGCAAATTGTTTCAACCGACAGCTGAGAGTTTTCTATTCGACCTGGATATTTGAATCGTTGGATTTGAGCGAGATTTGACTGAGTTACGATCTTTTGAAGTTTTGCATTCTTGCCTGATCGATCATGCGCCCTATCAAAAAAGCCCCAAAACGTTGCTCGTTTGGAACATTTGGGGGGTTTCCGGGCAACGGGAACCCCCCCCTGCGTATGCGCCTGTGTGTACATGTATGCATGTATGTATGTGTATGCATACGTGTATGTGGATGCGTGCATGCGTGTGTATGTATGTACGTTTGATCCTGATGACATGGCGTTCCCTCAGCTCCAGTCCATAGTGCTCAACAATGAACGGTTCTCTGTGCCGGAGTTACTATTTCACCCATCTGATATCGGTATGTAGTTTTATATTATACAAACTGAAGTAGCTTGTAATCGTGGGCCAATGAGGGCGGGGAGGGATTTTCCCTATTGAACTTATGTTCCTGTGATGGCGTTACCGTGCCACTCCTTATATCCAAGCATACCATCTGAAAGCAAGTGGGCCAATTTTCGAATCCATTCGATCGGGGAGCATTGCCTCAAGCTTTGTCGTGTGTGGCATTGCCTGGGCCCCACGCCATCTCCCACGTGCAGCCCTAGTTCCTCTGCACTAGAGATAGGTAGGGTCAGGGAATAAATAGCCCATGGAGTGTGCAACTCCCGCATGCACTGCTGTCCCGGCGGAAATTCAAGTTGACACCATTCTTATAGTGCAAAGCTAATCGCACGAGTGATTTGCGACGTTTGTACTGCCACTGGGTGTCAACGCATTGCACATGTTTCCTTGCACCAGTTTGTAGAGGATTGAATGGGGAGTTGTCCACCACTGGTCCTGGAGGCTACGTTTAGTAAATTTAATATGAACCCTTTCAGTGCCAAGGACGAGATAACTCGTCCTGAAACAACCACCCTGAATGGCCAAGGACGAGATAACTCGTCACGCACACGGAGCATATGGAAACGAGCATAGACCACTGTACACACAGCTATCACCTCGGCCTCCCTACTTCAAATTCAACATATGACGGCTCATTGGAAAGCTATTGAACGCAGCTTTCCAACAATGTATCTTTCGATATAGCGCGAAGTAAAATACTCAAGCGCAGAAGCTCGAAGTCTGGGAAACGGGAAATTTCAAGCGTGTGACTGCGACGCACTGCATGCCAAAGTTGACGAGGTGTTTGATTACGGGGATTTCCCCGGGGAACAGCCCATGCGTGACATACACCAAACTGAGCGCTAGAACAGGCTGATTCTGCTGGTGTTTGAATCGTCGCTGTACGTTAAGTATTGCAAATGGAAAGAAATTGTCGCTGAGTGTAGAATAGCACTACAAAGGCGCATTGGAGCAGCTTTCGAAGTGTTTTTAGGCCATTCTCCTGCGCCTACAGAGCACTGAGCACCCTGGATCGACAGGGGAGATCCTCAGCTTTCCAGAGAGCCTACGATGATGAAAATCCGTTACTGGTGAGTGAAATGGCGATATTTTTAGTGCCCAGTGTCAGCATTGCGTGTAGTGCCCAGCGTGCGTGCCGGCCAACCGTGTAGTAAGTGCTCTGGTACTGAAAGGGTTGACCCACATGCATGCACGCATACACACAATAAAACTTAAAACAAACAAAAACACGCATGTGCACACTCATCCAGACGAGCATGCACGCACACACGAACACACACACACACACACACCTTGACCTTGATCTTGCCCATTGCGTACGCAATGATAGCGAATGTCGGAAAGTTCAAGTGAGAACACGAGCGCAGAGTTTGGCATGCTGTTTCAGGTCTCCTGGTCGACGAAACGCGCGCGCGCGCGAGTCGTCCATCCTGCCAACATAACCTAGCCAACGAAGACGGTGGCGATGGATGATGCTGGTGATGTCAGGGTCAACACCGAGTGTAGCCGCTAATGCGGCCGTTGTGATCCGGTCATCCCACTGTTGACGACGGCCAATATCCACGATGGACCGAACACACTGACGGTGGAACGTGTTGAGCTTCTGGAGGTGGCCTGCCTTGGTGGTCCACGTCTCCGCACCATACAAGAGGGTTGTGAGGACGACAGCCTCATACACACGTCTCATGCTGTGAAGTGACAGGGTCTTGTTGTCAAAAACAGGAGCTTTGACGGCTCCGAACACAGCTGAGGCTTTCGTAAGGCGAGAGCGGACATCAGCACAGGCAAGACCATCCGAGGAGAGCACACTGCCAAGGTAGGTGAACTGGTCCACCACTTCAATCGTGTCTGCCCCGACAACAGCGTCACGGCGATCAGCAGACTCACCCACAGCCATACCCTTGGTCTTTCTGACACTGGCCGTTAGGCCCCAGCTGCTTGCATAGGTGATGAAGCTGGATGTCTTCGCTTGAAAGGCAGGCCGAGATGTTGCGTAGAGTGCAGCGTCATCAGCAAACTGTGACTGTGTGACCTTTGATGACAGGAGCTTGCCCTTCACCGTTCGATCACCAACTAGCTTCCTCCCAACTTTATAGTGAAAGGATATGCCAGCGTCCGAACAACTGAACCTCCAACTGGCACCGACAGCAGAGAAATACAAATAGAAGAGCATTGGTGCGAGAGTGCAACCCTGGCGCAAGCCATTCCTCACTGATATGGGATCAGTCAGCTTGCCATCCACCTGAACAGAAGCAGTCATGCCGTTGTGGAAGGACTGGATGATGCGGTGCATTGCCGGCGGAACACCAAGCTTCTCGAGAACATGCCACAGCGCTGCACGCGGGATACCGTCATACGCCTTTCTCAGGTTGACGAACAGGACATATGCATCTGCTGCTTGTGAAGCAGCCACTCGTTTTGTCAGTGAATGCTGACGTGACACAAAACTATCTACATGACTGCATTCTTAGCGTGCTGGTGACAGGTCATTCTTGTTCCACAGTACTAGATGTCTGAACTTGACTGTATGTTCTGGTGTTTGTGTGCCTGCATCCGTGTGTGTGTGTGTGTGCATGTGTGTGTGTATGTACATGTGTGTGTGTGCATGTGTGTGTGTGTGTGTGTGTGTACATGTGTGTGTGTGCATGTGTGTGTGTGCATGCGCGCGTGTGTGTGTGTGTGTGTGTGTGTGTGTGTGTGTGTGTGTGTACGTGTATGTGCATGTGTGTATGGATGTATTTCTGCCTTAGGCATTGATCAGATGGGTGTGTGCGAGGCGATAGTTCATGCCATCTCACGCACTCCGATTGGTAAGTACTTTTAGTTGGTGCTGTGCTGTATGTTGTAGCACAATGCGAGCACTGCATTCTGTGCTCGTTTTATTGACTCTCACCGTAGATCTGGTAGATCTGGATCATCTCAGGTGACCAGTCCTGGGCGATGTGTGCATCTTTCACCTGCCTGCCTCTAGTTCTCTTCCCCTCTCCCTCTCTGAGTCCCCCTCCACCCCCACCCCACCCCCATCCCTGGTAACGCTTTCATTAGACCAAGAATGGTAGTTCAGATGTTTGCATGAAGTTTGGTCCATGGTTGTTGTGTTTCTTTCTTGTTGTTGTTCTCCGTGTGCTATCTTGTTTTAGCTCTACATCCGCATTTCTATCAGAATATCTTGGTGACCGGCGGTAGTGCATCGTTTCCCGGCATGCAGGGGCGTATGTGAGTGCAGTTAGTGCATCGTTTCCCGGCATGCAGGGGCGTATGTGAGTGCAGTTAGTGCATCTTTTCCCGGCATGCAGGGGCGTATGTGAGTTCAGTTAGTGCATCGTTTCCCGGCATGCAGGGGCGTATGTGAGTGCAGTTAGTGCATCTTTTCCCGGCATGCAGGGGCGTATGTGAGTGCAGTTTGTGCATCTTTTCCCGGCATGCAGGGGCGTATGTGAGTGCAGTTAGTGCATCGTTTCCCGGCATGCAGGGGCGTATGTGAGTGCAGTTAGTGCATCTTTTCCCGGCATGCAGGGGCGTATGTGAGTGCAGTTTGTGCATCTTTTCCCGGCATGCAGGGGCGTATGTGAGTGCAGTTTGATAGAGTGCTCAATACGGAAAGGCAGAGCTAGTTCCAACAAGGATAAGAGGATGAAAAAGTGTTTGAACTCCGAGTTTCACGTGCTAAGCGATCATCAGAAACACAGTAATGAGTAACTCTGGATACTTCTGAAGTGGTATTGCGAACAGTGTGCTGACATGGACACAGGCGTGACTTCACATAGGAAATTTTATATAGTAGGTAACGATTTCTTGTCAAGCTTTTGTGTTCAATGTTACGTTTCAATTGAGTGTTCTATTTATTTCCGAATTTGAGTTGCCTTTTTGCTTTGGTTCTTACTTCATAGTTTCACGTGATTGGTGTTGTGAATAAACCCGTTCTCAAGTGTTGCCAACAGTGCTCTGTGTATGCATGTGCTTTTGCTCTCTGAACTGCACAGGTACAGGGAACTGCGCATGTTAGCACCTGTTGACTACAAAGTCGTAGTGTCCGTGGCAGAGAAGTAAGTTCTACATTCATCATCATCATGATCATGCTGGGGTTTGTCAAATACGGGTCTGGAGACTGCACGTACACCTCTCTATGGGTTCTGTAAAATGGCGGTCAACACACGCTGAACACCACGTGCTCTATCTAGCTGCAAACAATGGTCTGTCGCATATTGCAAATCCGTACTGTCTCCTCTGTCGTCGCTGCCAGAACATTTGTTTGCAGCTGTACGTATAGTAGGGGTGAAACGAGTATCTATTTTGGCCAATCGATCACTCATTCATAATAATAATCAAGAGTACATAACCCCCCCCCCCCCCCCCCCCCCCAGAGTGTGTAACGCTTGATCCAGCTCTGCATAGGGTCTTGGTCGAGCGTAATCGGATCTTTGCGTCATAATACCGTACACATCTGAGGGGAACCCGGGGAGTCGCGGGTACACTCGGATCAAAAACAACGGTGCCCTGCCTCGAGACCGGGCTTGCGGTGGTGTGGAGTGTACGCATGACATCAGAAGATCCGATTCCGCTCGACCAAGACCCTATGCAGAGCTGGATCGGTGTTGCACACTCTGGGGGGTTATGTACTCTTGATAATATTCGATCAAGTATTCAATTATTCCCGTAGCTATGCAGAAGATGTTACTTCAGTAACGTCTGGCGCTAGCCAGGGTCCACACAGCTTTAATTTGGTGTTTGTTTGTGTGTTTGTTTGTTTGTGTCACGTCTGGCGCTATCCCGTATCTGTCCCGTTCTGTACCGTACCAGCAAAGACAGCTGGCCACAATATTTTTGTTTGTTTGTGCCATCGACATGCCTGGCGCTATCCCGTACCTGTCCCGTACCATCAAGAGTACGGTACCATCAAGAGAATGAGTATATATGCGAAGTGTATGGGGGAATGCATTCAGTGCAGTACCATTAAATTTTGTGTGGATTTGTGTGCGAGGCCGAGATCCCACTAGCAGGCTGGCTGGGCCGCCTGTCGACCAGCCCGGGAATCGCATGTAGGCCGATAGCATAATAATTATACAGTCATGTAGATGTATAGCAGGGAGTCATATTATGTAAACGACTCCCTGCTGTATGGGGAGATTTTCTGGAAAGAAATACGAAGTAGGGAGACGAGTAAATGCGATCAGAATGGATGTTAGTTGCCGTCAGTATAATAATAAGAAGAAGAAGAAGAACGCCCGTGATCGGCAGAGTCAGCGCCGGTCCCAGAAAACGTCAGGACAGACATCCCGTCGACTCCAGAACGCCCGTGATCGGCAGAGTCAGCGCCGGTCCCATAGCTATGCAGAAGACGTTACTTGTACTTCAGTATCTCATTGAAACGTTTTAGCAATACAATGATGTAGCTAATCAAAGGAAAAAGCATTTCCATCAGTTCTAACAACATGCGCGATGAGCTAGGCAACAAAGCATAGCGCAGGGCCCTGAGCTTCCAAGCTCTCTCGTTTCGAGTATTTTATCGAAATTCAAAAGTGCTAGGTTTGTGAGTGCTCGACCTTCGGACCGTCGGATTATCATCAGTACTTTCATATTACCGTAAAGTACCGTTGATCTGTCCCCGCCCCCCCCCCCCCCCCCCCTCACGCCATGTCGCTTCCCAGCTGGGTTTTCGGCAGGGGGTGGGAATTAGATCAAAGGCTGTGAAGTGCAGTACGATGTACAACAACGTGGAAGATCAGACTCAATGTGCTAGATTGTGCACATTTTCATCCTGGACTGGCATGTATTGTGTACAGCAGTGCATGCGTCGGTTCAACATTGTATTTCGTTGTATACGCCGAAATCGCTTCACGGGTAGAAAATCGACAGGGGGGGCGGGAATTACTGAGGGGCGGATCAACGGTACTTTACGGTCCTATTAACAATAAACGTTGCTTGCAGTGATGATTGTATCGTCCAAGTCATAAAATACTGACTCAAGGACCTGCATAATACATGCATACCAGTGGACGAGAGGTACAACAAAAGCTGTTGAAAAATAGAATGTCAATACTAAAAAATAAAAAATAAACGATCGAGTACAAAATTTCGAATACTCGCTCGTTTGAAATTTTCGAACGATTACTCGAATATTCGAACTAATCGTTTCACCCCTATTAACGTATAGCGTGTGAGATGTTCGCCATGTGTTGGCCGCGTGCCATGTTCGGCGTGTGTTGACCGCATATGATGTTCATGTGTGTGCTGCTGAAATAAAGGAGCAACATGACTCAGCAGAAACTGCAGCAAGAACTGAAACTACCAATGCTATGGCATGGACAAGAACACTAACAAAACAACACCAAACTTGCACATGTACTTGGTTACAAGCCCGGGGCACTATTTTAGGGGGGGGGGGGGCTTAATTTTGTTTTCATTGGCCCTCCAAGCTACAATTTGACACAGGGCACTGCTAGTATTCTACACAGGGCTCTCATCATGCGTGTACAGTGTGTAAAATTTTCTTATTTTGATTGCGGTTGTTTTCTCTGTGCAGCCCTACACTGCATTGCTGGAAGTCAGCCGCAGAGTTTGCAACAAATGAAGAACATGCTGCAAAGTTCACTGTGACACGAGAGGAGTATGAAGAGCACGGTCGTGCTGTTTGTCAGCAACGATTTCGGCATGAGAGCAGTCTCTGAACGACTAAGTCACAGCTAGCCTGGCGCTGTGTCAGCTATAATACTGATCGTACTTCCTTGGAGTACACGCTGGACTAGCACTAGACTTTTGGATGCTAGCTGATCAATGCGTTTGCACTACGTCATCTAGGTGAAAGGAAGCTCCGTCGCAAGTCAATCATCAACCAGCACATTGTACCAACTGCATCATCAATGTCATCGTATGGCAAGTATGCTGTACGTGTACTGACTGTACCACTACCAGGTACAGCAGGCCAACTAGCACAGGGACATACTGCGTACCTGCACACACCCCATGCTCTGCGGTTAGGTCTGCTGACTTCTCACCTGCTGTGCAGAACGCATTGTTGAATTAATATTCAGTCAATGCACCACGGCTGTGTCTATGGCTACTGCAGTCACTGCTTGACCCCAAGTTCTGGGCGGTGCTCTATTCAACTGCAACGTGTGTGTAAGTTGTGGCCAGTCTCAGCCAGCAAGACACTATGTGAACTATGTTGTACGCTCTATGCTGACCAAGCTCAGCTACAGCAGTGCAAAACTTTCATGTACATAATATTAATAACTCTCTCTCTGCTTGGATGCTGCCTTTAATACTTCATATTGGAAAGTCCTTCAGAATAATCCACACAAATCTTCCATTCTAATCCATGAAAATCATGATCTTCCATTGAAATCCACTGGTATCTAGAGTCTCTATTCCCGGTCCAGCACACTCGTACCTCCCCATGGCTATTCACCCTAGTTGCAGCAACCAGCTTCGTATTCTTTTGATTGGTTTTATGATAAAATGCTCATCCCAACATGCTTCTAAGTCTATAAAAGTTCAAAAGTAACTTTCTAACTGCTGCAAGTCCTTGGCAGTAAAATTCGCCACGGAATCGCTACCCGCACAAAAGCAATGACGACTAGAAGGTTGGTTAGGCACAAGTTGAAGCTAATTTTAAATCAATACATTCAAAAGCATTGTTGACTGAAATAAAAAGAAAGAGTAAATAATGCGTCAACAAGAAGCATTTTTTTCAGTTTTGTTTAGTGTGACGAGCGACAATGACGTTCCTCTAGTACTCGTTTCCACGGTTTTCGGGCTTCTTGACCTTGAAGATACGCACAATCCAGTGCTCGGTGGTGTAGGCTTCCTCCAACACACCCAGCTCAAAGTCCTTGTTGCCAATCTCGACGTTGCGTACACGGTCATAGCCAGTAGGCTTTCCCTGCTCAGTATAGACCTGTCCAAAGCGGTAGTAGCAGAGCTTGTACATCAGACAGTTGAGGAGAGTCGGGGATCCCTCCTTGTCGACACGGAACTCTCCAGTGGGAGTGTAGTAATCCATCTCCTTGATATGCGAGCCACGGTCTGTGCTGCCACCAATTCGCACCATCCACAGGAATTTGTTGATGTCATCAGAAGCATAGCCGGTCAGACCACCGAAGATGACCAGCACATAGTCCACATCCAACTCGCGCATAATTTCATAGGCCTTGTCTTCAGGCGAGGACATGGCTTGACCGACACGAGAGATGTGGGTGTTGTTCCAAGTGTTGTTGTCGACTAGAATGGTTCTGTTGGCCATGGCCGTGATCTGGTATCCGTAATCCCACCATGACATCACCTTAGCATCTTCAGCGGTGTTCTGTCGCAGCCAGTAATATGCCTCACGGAAGTCGTCGAAGATAAGCCTGGAGCCATCCTGCTGACGTGCAGCCAGAACGATGGATGGAGAAGAGTAGGCTTCGGCAGTGACCCAGCAGCAATGGAACGCATACACGCACAGCAAGAAGGAGATGAGAACGACGACAACAGTGGCAATCTCATTCTTCACCGGGTAGGAGGCAGCTTCAGAGCGCTTCTGCTTCTTGTCGGGCTTGGAGATGACACTCAAGTTCTTCATGTACGTAGTAAGGATAGCAGACACGCCAATGCCAGCCAGGATGCAAGCCACCGGAGCCAGAACCAACATAAGACGAACCATCACACCCTGTAGTCAGCAACAACACAGCACAACAAAACAAAAAGCACACATTTAAAGAGTGGATACAAAAGTGTTAAGTACTACACTACAGGCTCCAGTGCTAGGCATAGGCTTGCTATGCTCACAGAAACTCTTTCTACACACTGCCCAAGACATGGGATAAAAAATCCAACACTGCTTTTAGGTCTACAACAAAATAGTCACCATGCTAGTTACTATGTACAATCGTGGCCAAAGGAATCCGAGCCCCGTGCAGAGAGCAATGACAAGGCGCATGCGGCCGTCGGATGTTTTTTTTGGGCCGTGCATGATGTACAGTAATTGAAATGGAAACGAGGCGCTATTTTGGACTTGTCTGTAGATGCGTAGCATGTGCCACCCAATTATTGCTAGTGGTGAAACGAATGTCAAAACCTAGTAGCCGAATGTTCTTTGGCTTAACGAACGAACGTGCGAATATTCTTTTGGTAACACAGATGACATCACATGCCCTCCTCTCAGTCATTTTATGGATATTGTCATTACTATTAGGTATGACAAACGGTAGTGCCACATAAAATACACCACCACATAAGGCTACTTCGAAGTTCATACATGTTATCATGTGCAACATTGGCAGTCCGGTATGCACATACATGTGCAAACATGCAGTACAAAGTCAAAGGCAGGCTGTACGCACTGTCTGTACTGTGTTTGGCGTGCATGTACGTACAATTATTGTACATGAACTGCGTTTGAAGTGACGTCACGAATACTCGAATGCGACTTAACCCTTTGGAACTGCACTGATCACACGACGTCGGGAGATAGCTGCAATTTCAAGTATATTCGTTCCAATTTCCATCATAACGCTGGTTCTACTTCACCGATTTTGACGATCTTGGGCTCGTTGGAAAGCTCTTGGAACGAGGATAACAGCGAGCCCAAACTCATTCAGGAGAGCGATTGCTGTCTGCTACTGAATGCCAGGAACGCCAGCTGAATACCAAATCCAAACCGGGAATAGTCCTTGTCTCGCCATTTCACTCGTGCTAGCTCAAAATCATTCAATTTTTTCTAACAGACTCACAAAAGCCGTGACAAAAAGCGCTGGGAGTGATGTCACACGCTGCGTGGGCAGGAAGAGGGAAAATCCCACTTTTGAACGAAATTTGCACTTCGCTGACGCATGAGAAATCGAGCGAACGTTCGAGCACTTGCCGCTCTGTTATACCAGCTCGTATCGACCCCGGAGTTTTTCGAGCCGGCAGCTTAGATTCTCTGCTACCTCGTAGGTATTTCGATTGTTGAATTCGGTTGAGATTTGACTTAGTTGTGACTCGTTGAGTGCACTTGCACACATGACATTGGCATCGTTCGAATTCGAACGATCACCTCCAAAGGGTTAAAGAATATTCGAATGTGACCAACCGAACGAATGTTCGAATATTCGTTTCACCACTAAATATTGCAGGCACTTTTTTCTTCAGACTTTTCCCGTTTGTGTCTTTCCCTCAAACCAGTGAACATCCAAATATTGTACGTGAACTATCTTGAGCTCACAACAAGCCACCCCCTGTACAGTGCATGCAGCCACACAGCCATTGAAGCACCCACCCACACATATACCATCTGTTCACGCACGCAGGACACCACAGTAACTCACCGCAAAGTACACACTGGTGACGCCATAGAGAATGATGAAGATGTTCGCGTCGGTTAGCTGACTGAAGCAGAAGTACAAGCCTGCTGGGAAGAGGAAGGCGAGAAGATGCAAGTCGAAATAGAACGATGACCATGCCGTAGGCTGATGTTCAGATACAGACGCAATGATCGGAATGTTGTTCTTGGCATAACTGGGATCCAACAGAGAGTAGAAACGGCCGGTCCAGGGCGCAACCTTGCCAGTGATAGCCAGGACGATGACAACAAGAGAAAGCAGTGCACCGACAATAGCCATAAGAGCACGGAACAGAGTTCCAAACTGCTGTGAAGAGAGCTTGCTACGGATGTAGTCAACAAAGGCGTGGATCTGGCATAGGCCGAAAACGCCCAGAGCACCCATATGTTCACTTGTCTGGACTGGTTGGAAGCCAACAAAGGCAATCTGCATGGACAAGATAGTGCCCAAGATGTACACCGTCGAATAAGCCACGTAGATGCGATGAGAGAAGCGGCCAGTGACCATGAGTGCCAGGACGTGGATGGGAATCAAATTGATCAAGAAAACGTAACCTCCCCAGGATGACACCATGTAGAAGTATGCCAGGGCACACATGGTAGACCAGAAGAGAGACCCTGTCTTCACAGACTTGATCCACAGCCAGTATGTGTTCAGCATACAGAAAATGGCAATTCCTTCGTTATCATACGAACCAGCAACTGAACGGGAGATATAACCCGGCACGATAGCGATGAAAGCAGCAGACATCAAACCAGCTGATACATCCTTCAGCTCCTTAGTGAGGTTGAAAGTGACCAGAGAGGTGAACGATGAGAAAAGTGGGGCCAAATAGACACACACATTTCTAACTTCTATGGTGATGTGGAAAAAATTCAGGATGTGGTACACCAGAGCAGAAGTCACCATCAATCCAGGGTAGATAGTTCCACCAATAATTCTGCCCAGAGGATACCATGCACGGTCGTCAAACCAGTTATGGAAGCTGTAGAATCCTTCCTCAGCTAAGTATCGAGTGGTTCTGTAGTTGAAGTAGGGATCAAATTCGTGAATAACATTTTCAAATCGGAGAACTGCAAACAGACGCAGGGAGAAAGACAGAATGCAGCAGAGGGCTAGCACACCCATCTTGACCAAAGTCTCCTGCTTGGCCACATTTTGAAGACCAAGAAGGCCTAAGACCTTCGCTTCGGGCCCCATTCTCCCAGTTCCTGAAGGACAATTTGTTCTCTTCAGTTCTGGTCTTCAACTTCTGTCAAACATACAATCGCTCAAAAATCAAGGTTGTACAAAAGCGACACGTCGGTACAACGCCATTGACGTTTGCCACGCGCATGTTCTGCATGCTGAGGTATCGCAAAACAAAAAATCTTTCTCACGGCCGGCTGCATGCACTGCATGCACTGACGTCATGACAGTCAGCTCGGCGGCGCGGCGGGGTGTTTACATGGTTTAGGCCTAACTCCGCGTTTTTAGCGGTGCACGCTAGTGCATAGGCATTAACCCTTTACCGGCAAGTTACTTTTGTATATGAAATCCATAACATTTAGAACGATACCAATAACTCACAACGAGGCCACATTTTGTATGTGCAAGTTATGTTTTCTTGGAAGTCTAGTACTACTTCTTGACCATGGAAAAATTTATTTTCTCATACCACACACATACGCTGCTAAATTGGCACCTCTACGTCTAAACACGGAAATTGTACACATGCAAATCGTCAGAGTTCCGACATTGACATGATACTACCAAAACAAGTCGACTTCGGAGCGGAAACAAACGCCATAGCCATCACAAACTTCAGTGGCCATGCCTCGCTCGCAAATGAGAGCAGCATCGCCCCAGAATCGCTGTCGGAAAGCTCCGTAAGGTCGCACGCACGCCGCGCTGCGCTGCCGTCACTCAAGTACGTAGAAAGTCGATGGGCTAAAATTCCGTCTCTGGGAGACTGTCGACACGGGGATCGCTCTCCATGGCTTCCCCACCATAAGCACCATCAGATTCTTCCAGGTACATCACGACGACATCGTCTTCAGCGGCTGGCGCTCCCCATATTTGCGTGCGAATTTTCTTGGCGTGCGCACCGCTCCGTAATTTGAAATTCGCTTGCATCGGCGGCTGGAACGAAATATTTTTCTATCTGTCGTCGGTCCCAGAGCGAATGACTGCTAGGTCGTCGTCGGAGAAGTCATCCGAGGACGAAAGGAACTCACTGCGCAAGAGAAATGCACCTGACGATGTTTTGACGGAGGCGGGCGGCATTGTCGGCGCGCGTGTATTTCCGTAAGTTTTCGATCGCGCAGTTCTCAATGAAATCAAATGGGACACGCGTGGATCTCTTCAGCTACCGATAGGATCATACCTAGGCTGTGTGAGGGCCACGGGAAATTCCCGTGGGCTGATGCTTCCCGTCATGCCAGGCATAGTTTTGTATGCCTGTCGAATGCGTCAACGTTGACGCATTCAAGTATGGGGCTGCCGCGCCGGTAAAGGGTTAAGTCTACGGTCCCCAATGAC
Source organism: Sycon ciliatum (assembly GCF_964019385.1). Taxonomy (NCBI): domain Eukaryota; kingdom Metazoa; phylum Porifera; class Calcarea; order Leucosolenida; family Sycettidae; genus Sycon; species Sycon ciliatum. The sequence continues at coordinate 39,897,463 of NC_088643.1, forward strand.
ATCATAGTCAGGAGATACGCGAACAATGATGTCATTATCCGAGGCCAAATAGAGGTAGTAAAATTACGACTGCAAGCCAAGCAAAGACTTTTTTATTTGCGATGTTTGAAGCTGGACCCGTGATCAGAGATGTGTTGAGATCATCGTCAGGAAATCACAGCATGCAAAGCCGAAAGTATTGTGTTGTGACACTTTGACTTGGGTGTTGTTTTGTGAACGTCCTTTCACTCATCGGAGTCATCCTTTGTGAAGTGTCCTCGCGCACGCGAGGTACTATGTATCCCACGCAAATAATAAGTTTATAGCCCTGTGCTTCTTCCCCTCCATAACTAGAACAGTGAGAGCCGTGCCAGTGCGGAGTGCATGGAGTTTTCATTCTTATCCTCGAAAGAAAATGGAGAAGCTAGCCAAGTTCCGGAAATCTGATCCCAGTGCTGTTTTTGAATTCAAAGATTTCGTGTATCATCAGGGTTCTGTCCTTGGCAAGGGTTCCTATGGCAAGGTGTATCACGGATGGGTTAAAGTAAGCTGCTTTCTTGACATTCTGATCTCTTTCACTATTCACCCAAATGCTAGCAGACCTTGCTGCATTCAATTAGTTCTAGGTCTTCATCTTGTCTTGGTTTTCGTTATGTTTCAATGTAAAGGCTAAAGCAATAATAACTCATAATTGCCTGTCATCGCTATGTACAGCAAAGTAGGGATATGAGCCAATGCAGTATGCAGTTTGATAAGTTAGGGCAAGAATATGTAACCTCCGAGAGTGTACAACTCCACTATCAAGTATCAGTGCTGTCCCGGCAGAATATCAAGTTGACATCCTTTTATGATATACAGTTATGCACGTTATCAGACGTGTCCTGGACCAGTGATCCCCATATGTTCCTGTATCAAACTAGTGTAAGGAAAGACGTGTGATGTGTTGAAACCCATACGAACAACGTGAATCACTCGTGCGAGGACCGTTGCATCATGACAATGACGGCGACTTGAAATTCTGTCAAGGCAGCACTGTATGCAGTAGTTGTACACTCTGGGGGGGGGGGGGGGGGGGGCTATGTACTCTTCATGATGGTGCATGATTGTACATATACGGTTATGCTCTATGAGATCCAGTCAAGTGAATAAGTTTGTATCAGTGCACAGTCCAGGGTTCGTAGGTCTGTGGCTCCACTAGCATAGCACCAGTGCACGCACGTACACAGCGCCCGTGCACACACAACTGCCATGCACCGTGCCTGTGTGTGCTCAGGTACAGTGCGTGCAGTGCCTGTGTGTGCACGTGCGCCGCGCACACCTGTACACACACAGCTGCCGATGCTGCGTGCACAGCAGCGGGCGCTTCTTGACCCATGCGACCGGGTCTTGTTGAGCAGCACTGTACAGTTACCATGAAGTTTCAGTGAACCATACATGTACCTGCAAGAGACAGACTAATCGTAGGTTTTAGCTGAGTTACTCCATATCCAAGGTGAATTGACTGAAACTTCGACAAGATATGTAACCTGTTTGGGCTCAGTAATAATGTTAGATGCTATACCTCCAATGCACATCATACTTTCTACTAGGGCTCAAACGGTTAGTCCGATTAACCGGTTGCAGACCGGTTACAAAGAATTAACGGTTAACCGATAAAGATAACGGTTACGCAGTAACTTTTCAGTCAAGTTTTCAAGTTTTAGGTCGTTGCAAAGTATGCACTTTCGCAGGCTGTCGCACGCGTACACAATTTCTGGGCTGTCAACTCGGTCATATCTGGTCTCTTGGTGTGAGAGTATGTATGAATGAGCATGCAAGAGAATGTACAATCATGTACATGTGTGCGTTGTACTGAATAGGGTACATTTTTTTGAATGAGTATTGTCAAATATACGGTTAAAAAAAGAGTCCGCAGGATTGCCGTGGCTTATAGGTTATAACCGTTAAACCGACCGTTAGCTTAGCAGTTAACCGTTAGGGGTAAAACCGTGACCGTTTGAGCCCTACTTTCTACTATGTATAGCTTCAGTATACCATACCTCCAAGCCCAAGGGTCCTAAACATCTCTTTCTTTTACTTGAAGACCCCGTCCCGTGTATCCAAGGTCAAGCAGGCCCGTCGGAACCGGTCAGGTTGGTCAGGTTAACACCGGACCAACTTTGTAGCTACCAACGCTGAGGAGGGCATACGTCCCCGCCATATTATACACAACGTATGAAAGACTATGGGGTACGACCGGACCAATTAAAAACCACTTCCGGCGGTCCTTTCAAACAAGTGGGGCACATTGATAGGGTCAAGCAAAACACTGTAAAAGCAATACTTGGTATCTGACTATCTGAAAATACCGGTACGTACGTATGTTCTTTCCAGAGTGCTGTACAGCTGAGGTGTTCCAGAGTGCACTGGTCTAGTAATGATAGTCCATTTATGGAATTAAAGGAGATGGCCAATTACCCAAATATGGATGATATGTGTACATAAGGTACAACAGTGCATGACCTCTACCATCACCTTGATAACCTCTGTACTGTGTATGGTCTATATATGGTATGGAACTTGGAAGGCAGTTTAGCAGCAAACATCTGAAGTTCCTATGTGAACATGGAGAGTTCAGCTGGGGTTGTGGTTTGGAGTGCTATTGTAGGACACGCAACGTATTCTGTCCCCGTAGAACATTGTGGACAAAATAATAAATCTATGCAGGGTCAGGAGAAAATCATTCTATTTGCGGCTAATGTGCGGAACTGGTAATGATGAATGAACTTACGGCCGTGTACTGGTGTATACTGTCTTCTCCTTTCAAGGGGTCCAGCTGAAGTGTCATGTTGGTATGCGCTGTTGTCCTCATTGATGGCTTCATCTTCATTTTAGCAAAATGTGTGTGTGTGTGCACGCGCATGTGTGTGCATGGGTGTGTGCGTGTGTGTGTGTGTGTGTGTGTGTGTGTGTGTGTGTGTGTGTGTGTATGTGTGCGCGAATGTGCTCACGTGTGTGTGCTTGTGCCTATGTGGATGCGTAACACAGCCACACTATGAGGAAGTAGCCGTGAAAGTGATAAAGTCTGAGTTCTACGAGAACGATGCCAAAGTGCGGGAGAATCTTTACCGGGAGATTGACATCCAGGAAGACCTGAAAGAGTGCCGCAATGTTGTGCGTCTTCATTGTCGCCTGGTACGTATGCACAGACGGTTGCTGATGTTTTCTGTCACACCTATGCTCTTGTCCTCTATGTGGTAGGGAAACAGGAAATTGTACGTGTGATGGGAACGATTCCTATGTTGAATGGAGTCAGAATGCTGGGCTTGCTAAAAGTTGCTATGCGTTTAGTCAACCTTGCTTGTTAGTGAGCAACATCTTGCTGTTCATGTTATGGCTATATCCGACGTTGAAAACACATGGTTGCTTTGAGTAATGCATGGTTGCTTTGAGTAATGTGTCTTTACTTGCCATTTGTTGTTGAACTTGCTGGTGTTGTTGTTCAAGGTTGCATTTTGGCTGAAGAGGTAATTTTTGTACTTTGCATGCCTTTAAATGGTATGCTAGTGTGTCAGTGTATGAAGGAAAGAAGCCACTCAATGGTATTACTTTTGTGTCACCATGGCGTGCGTGCGCGCGCGCGCGTGTGTGTGTGTGTGTGTGTGTGTGTGTGTGAGGTTCACGACAGCCGGAGGTATCGCGAGTCGGCTCGATACAGTCCAGAGCGTAGAAGGGTGTACGCCAGTCTTCCACGCTACAGGCACCGCTCCTACTCACCTCGACGCATGCCGCCGCGCTATGTGCGATCACCACCCCGCTATGTACGCTCGCCACCCCGCTACGCACACACTCCGCCTCCGCCTCGGCACCCCATGTCGCCGGCGTACGCATCGCGCGGCTACTCGCGCAGTCCTCACCGCGCCGCTACTACTGATGCGGACGCCCTATGTAGTATTCAAGCTCTCTTCCACTCCAGTGCTGATATATTGGTCCTGTTCAAGTTCTTGCATCGCATGGCACTCCAGTGGAGAATGGAGGTGCCCCGTGCCGGCGATGTGGTGTATTTAGGCGAGCGTTGTGGTAGTTGCAACATGGCAAATGTCCAGCACGGCTCTCGTGCTTGACCAGCCGAGCTGCCCGATCTCGACAAGGGTCTGTGTGTGGGTGGGTGTTGCATGCGGGGCGGTGCGACCCGCCTATGGGTGGTGAGCGCAGCAAGCACGCTTTCTCCGTGTGTGTGTGTGTGTGTGTGTGTGTGTGTGTGTGTGTGTGTGTGTGTGTGTTCGTGTGACTGAAAAAAGAAGAAAAAAAGGAAGAAAGTGGAAAAATGAAAAATAGGGATTCACTGGCCAGAAAAAGTCACTTCAATCAGCTGTGCGGTGGATACCAGGCTAAAAATAGTGGCGGTCAATTCATCAGCCTTGCAAGCTGTTGAATGGTGTAATCCCAGCACAAGTTGCTATGTCTAACATAGCTGTTCGCTATCATCGCTTCCGCGATGGGCAGGTCTGAGGTGTGTGTGTGTGTGTGTGTGTGTGTGTGTGTTGCTGCTTATCTGTGTGCACTGCAGGAAACACCAGAGGGACTGTACTTGGTGATGGAGAAGTGTGACTATGATCTTCAGCACCATCTGAATGCTGTGAAAGCGCTGAACGAGGCAGCCACCAAAGACTTCCTCTTCCAGCTTGGTAAGTTGTTTGGTGTTTTGAAGGAGGTCCGTAGTCATGCAAGTACTTGAAGATGTGTGTGTGTGTGTGTGTGTGTGTGTGTGTGTGTGTGTGTGTGTGTGTGTGTGTGTGTGTGTGTCTAGTGTAGCCAGTAGTTACCTTGTTAGTTATGAGATATCCTGGGATGACATGTGTCAAATACCCATCACTTTATAGTTTATATTCATGTGCAAACCAGCGCACCTTGAGCCCCCACTGTCATTTATAGTTTTTATACTCACGAAATATCTGTGCAGAAATAACGAGCCCCACCAACGCGAATGGTATGGTGCTTGTGTGTGTGTGTGTGCGTGTGTGCGTGCGTGTGTGCGTGCATGCATGTGTGTGTGTATTATGTGTGTGTTTGTGTGTGGTTATGCGTGTTTGTGCGCATGTCTCCCACAGGTAGCGGCATTGAGTACATGCATATGAAGGGCATTGTTCATCGTGATCTTAAACCTGCAAATGTACTTCTTGTTCGTGATGGTACTGGTGGTGTTGTGGTAAGTCCGAGTCGTGGTGTATGGTGTGTGTGTGTGTACGTGTGTATGTGTTTGTGTGTGTGTGTGTGTGTGTGTGTGTGTGTGTGTGTGTGTGTGTGTGTGTGTGTGTGTGTGCATTTCTTAGTTGGATGGGTGCCTACGATTTACGAGCTCAGTGTATACATTAGTAGCGACTCTCTCTCCCTCACACCCAGACCCTGATTTCAGTGGCAACATGCTTGAAGACTTCCAATGGTAGCATCAACAATGCAGTACCTTGCAGTGGAGCCAGGTCAAATGTCGGCAGTTTGCATCAAGTTTATTTCTTTGTAGGACGAAGGAGATGCACTTGCATTGCTCTTTCTCCATTCTCCCTCCAATCACGTTTATTTCTTGATTCCAGCGGAAGTCCAAACAGGTCGCTGTAACTCTGGAATTGCTGAGCGCATTTGGATAATTCTTGCAGATTTCCTATATGCCGTGCTCTGGAGAATCGAACGAGACCGAAATTGTAGCAATTGGAGCAAGTTTGCTAATGGTGACGTGTAAAGTCACTAGATACAGTACACATGTATCAAGTTTGATTTTCCCCTCACACTGTGCTGTGTGGCAGTGTCCTGGGAGCTATTGCTCTACTGTACTTTTGCTCTGCTGTATGCCTGTCTTTTTCTCCTTATCCGTGTCTGCCTTTTTCTTCTCTTTCTCCTCTCAAGGTCAAACTGGCTGATTTTGGATTTGCGCGGCATTTCCGCATCGGCGAAGGCACAAAGCCAATCGATATGAATTCTCTGGCCGGTACACCCGTGTTCATGGTGAGGCTTGCATGATACCGGCGAAAAAGAATCAGTGCTACATGATATGAGGTCAAAACATGTTGCCCAGTGCTGCAATCGGTGTGGCGCCTGTTGATTTCAGATTCCTGGCACAAGCATTACCTGTTGTTTGTGGACTGGTAGCTGAAAGGTGTTTTATTGAACACACAAACCACTGATGATATGAATGCTGGGAGAGCAAAGAATTCGAAAAGAGAACGGGAGCAGTGGACTGGTAGCTACTACTGTACTGCTTGTCAGAATAGCGGCACACAGTAACACGTTTTTGAAGCCCCTGTTGCCAGTCACTTGCACTTCATGCACGTATCAGTCTGTATGTTTTTGTCTCACATTGGCCATAGCCTACATGTATATGAATATATTTTTGCGTGTGTGTCTACAGCACATTATGAACATGTTCATGTGTGATCATTAAACGTGTGTGCCCGTGTATTTGTGTGTCTTGTAGGCACCGGAAGCACTGGAGTGCGTTTTCTACAAGGGCAAGGTATGGCTTGTTTAGTGCTGCTACTGCTGTAATGCGTGCCAGGAGTCTGATGTCAGTTCATTGGGCTGAATATCTGTGCAGTTGAATTCTTTTCTCTTCATGCAGGTTATGAGGTTGTCTGTTTCTTCACTTTCCTCAAAATAGGGGCTGCTTGATGTTTGTGTGAGTGTGTGAGTTTGTGTGCATGGTGGTGTTGGGCTGTTGGTATACAGTGTAGTTCCGCTGCAGTCAACATGATGGCTGTGTGCGTCTGTGTTTCTGCGTGTGCGCGTGTGTGTCTGTGTGTGTCTGTCTGTGTGTGTGTGTGTGTGTATGTGTGTCTCTGCGTGTCTGTGTATGTGTGTGTTTGTGTGTCTGTTTATGTGTGTGTTTATGTGTGTGTTTATGTGTGTGCATGTGTGTATGTGTAGCACTATGATGAGAAAGTAGACATGTGGAGTATCGGTGCTGTTCTTTATCAGTGTTTGGTGGGACGGCCCGCCTTCTATGCTGTAAGTCATTTTGCTGCCAGAATCAATTTGTTAGGGACCATCCATGATTGTCCCCATGATTGTCCCCGTTTACCACAGGGCATAGCCTTTCCCAGAGTACCCCCCCCCCCCCACACACACACCTCCTAATGCTGGTTTTCTGCTTTTTATTTGACATAATTATAGTGGTTTGCTAATGCGATGAGTTAAGTAGCGCTTTTTTGAGAGAGGCGGATGTGTCTCACTGACAGTTTACATTGTAGTGATGCCCAGATTTGCATGACTGTAGTTCATGCACTTGCCCTGCGAGTTCAGGCCATGCACTGGGAAGTGCACTTGCCCTGCGAGTTCAGGCCATGCACTGGGAAGTGCACTTGCCCTGCGAGTTCAGGCCATGCACTGGGAAGTGCACTTGGCACATGAATCCATTTTGCTTTCCCACACAGCCCAATACAAGAATGGTGCATAACACACACACACACACACCACGCGGGTCCTTTTGAATGTCGAAACCTGCAATATGCTCATATTGTGCTACTGTTGCTTGTGCGTAGGAGGGCGAAAATGCATGTGCATCTATGTACATGTATGTGTACATATGTTGTGTTTGAGTTCATGGATGAGGGCAATGTCAGTCGATAAGAAGTTGATAGTCAGTAATACGCTCCGCTTTCATCTAGATGTGCTGTGTTGTCTGTTTGTTTGTAATAGCAACTTCAAGACATCTTACCAATCTTGAAGAAGAAGGGTGACGCCATTGCATTCAGACGTGGTCGCTCGGGTCAGATCCAGTACATCAAAGAGCTACCGTCTGATGTTGAAGGCCGCATGACTAAGTAATTACCAATAGTGTCATGTCCGTCCTTGTTGTTCTGTATCCCACCACATAATAATTTTGTGCTGCTGCCCCCCCCCCTCTCTCTATCTCTGTCTCTCTCCCCTCTCCCCCCCCCCCTCTTTATCTATCTATCTATCTCTCAGGATCTGTGTGTGTGTGTGCGTGTGTGTGTGCGTGTGTGTTTGAATAGGGGAGAGGTGTAGATGTAGTATCCTGTCTCTCTGTACTACATTTGTTTATGGTGTGTGCATGTTTGTGTTCTGGTCTTATTTTCTGCTCACCAGGCGATTCAAGATGCAGATGAACCAACTCCTTAAGCACCTGCTACAAGTATCGCCGTCCAAGCGTATTTCCTACGGCGAGTTCTTCTTATTCATTGATCAGCTGAACCGCACACCACTGGACGTCTACTGTCCCAGTACTGGTGGCAAGTACTCGCTGTCGTTCGCTATTGAGAATCCGTAAGTGTAGGACTACCTCTGTGTGTGTCTGTGTGCGTGCGCGCATGCATGTAAGTGTGCCCATTTGTGTAGATGTGCTTTTCCCGGGTTGTGCATACCTGCGGAGCATGCAGCTAGTCTGGCATTCTCTATCGTATATGCCGTTTAGTGGTGTTAGGAATCACATCTGCTGCTTGGATTTAGTGACAGATGGTATCAATCCAGCCTGTGTGAGCCACATGTGCTGCATGCAGTGCAGATGGTACTGTATCAATCTGGTTTGAGTGAGCCACAGCTAGTAACTGCAATGCCACCACGGACAGTGAATTACTTGTACAGTAGTAGTAGTAAAGCTGTGTTTGAATGTCACACTGATGTGCCATGTAATACGGTACGTGTTTTGGTCGTATGGACTATAGACTGGCTTGAACCAAAGGAAGATCTAATAATTTGACTTGAGCTCTTTATTAAGCCTGGTTCATTCTTTAGTTTGTGTAGTACGGGAAACACATGGCAAAGTGGTTGCACGATGGGCCAAACAAGTTAAGCTCAAGGTGACTTTTTTTTGCAATGTGACACATTCCCCGTATGTGAAGTATGAACCAAGCGTTACCCTCCTGTGTCAAATCTCTGATGGTCTCGTCAATTTAGATCAGGAAGTCCTAGCCACTGTCATGGTGTGGCGCATGTTGCATTGCTGTGTAGGTGATGGCCTGTGTCACCCAGTGTGATTGCCCCGTCCGTGTGGCACATGTTGCATTGCTTGTAGGTGATGGCCTGTGTCACCCAGTGTGATTGCTGTGTAGGTGATGGCCTGTGTCACCCAGTGTGATTGCTGTGTAGGTGATGGCCTGTGTCACCCAGTGTGATTGCTGTGTAGGTGATGGCCTGTGTCACCCAGTGTGATTGCTGTGTAGGTGATGGCCTGTGTCACCCAGTGTGATTGCCCCGTCCATGGTCCTGATTGCGGATACAATGTGCTTTCTGTGTTCGATTATTTAATATTTTTGTTGTCAGGTGCAAAGAGATTGGCAAGCTAATCCACGTGGCGAGTGGCATCGAACCCGCTGATCAGATTCTCTTTGATCTCGGCAGTGGTGCGATGATTGACCCACTTGGATCACGCGTACTCTCCTGTGCTGTCTTGCAAAAGGTACTTGTGCGTTGCAGGCTGTTAGTGTTAGTTTGGCACAAGTAACAGAACTCCTGCTCAGCTGTGGCAGGTCACGGTGGAAGGAGGCCGTGTCAGAAGCCGCCCAAGAATTTCATTGTTGTACAATGTGAGAATTTCATTGTTGTACAATGTGTTGTCATGGACTAGTCTTGTCCATTGCTCAATGTTCCTTTTGAATCTCTCTCTCTCTCTCTCTCTCTCTCTCTCTCTCTCTCTCTCTCTCTCTCTCTCTCTCTCCCATCTCCTGAGGAGACCCACATGACCAGTTTCTAGCAATGAGCCAGTACATATACAAATCGGTGTTTGTGTGCACGTGCGTGTGTGTGCGTGCGTGCGTGTGTGTGCCTTAGACTGACCATTGGACGTTCTTTGTGCTGAGTAAAAAGCACCTTGCTTCAGAGGACCAGCCACACCCGGATGAGGAATACGTGCATACTATAGGTACAGTGCACTACCTGATTACTGTCCGTGTTGAGTGACACCCCTGATTACTGTCCGTGTTGAGTGACACCCCCATTGTACAAAGTACAGTATGCTTATTTTGCCTGTAACCGGACATGCATGAAACCAGTGATGACGCATACTAGTAATGCCACACTTCTCGACTGGCTCTACAAATTGTCTTGCTTCTGCCAGTCGTGCTTGTACATGTATATGAGCCATGCTTGTAAGTTACACAAGTCTCTACTGTATATATTACATGCATACTAGCTTTAGGGGAGATTTGGTGATGCGAATCACTGCATGTCGCACTCTATCGCATGGTCTAAAGGGTGGCATGTACACCTGTCTGTTCATCTGTCCTTCCATGTCTGTACGTGTGTGTGTGCGTGCGTGTGTGTCTTTGTCTTTGTCGTTATCTTTGCATCTGCCCTATCCCATCTGCAGTGAAAACTTTGGATGAGCCGAGCCAGGCGATTGGTGTTGTCCAGGTAAGTACTGATTGTGTATGTGTGGGTGTGTGTATGTGTGGGTGGGTGGGTGTATGTGTGGGTGTGGGTGGGTGGACATGTGTACATGTATTCAGCAGGTTGTACTGGAGGCGTATCTGTGCTTACGCTCGATCTTCTTTCAAAACCTTATTTTAGCAAGGAAGCACAGTGGTGTTACTTTGAACCATAGCTGTGTTGGTCTAGTGTTACTCATGGAATTGTTCTCTGCTGGATATCAGCCTAGTGTTTACCCGCTTTGTGTTTGCTTGTTCTGTATTCTCATGATTTCTTCTGTGTATCTTTAACCTGTGCTTTGTGGTGTGTGTGTATGGGTGCATGGTGCGTGTGTGTGTGTGTGTGTGTGTGTGTGTGTGTGTGTGTGTGTGTGTGTGTGTGTGTGTGTGTGTGTGTGTGTGTGTGTGTGTGTGTGTGTGTGTGGATATGGGCGTGCCATGGGTGTGTGTGGTGTGTGTGTGTGTGTGTGTGTGTTGATGTTTCAGGCTGAGGGTTTGTCTGTGATGTGCTCTGAAATGGTCGAGAGTGCTAATGAAATCCGTCAAATGGTCACCAATGCCCTGGTCTGTTATCGGTATGTACCATTTCCTACCTTACTCTTCGTACTATTTTGCATTTGTGTGCGTGCGTGTGTGTACGTGTGTGCGCACGTGTGTGTGTGTTTGTGTGCGTTTGCCTATGACTTATTTCCTGCATGTCACCTACAGACCTACTGGGTTTGATGCTAAATTATTCTAGTTTGTCCTGTGCGAAGTTGAGTCCTGCAGGGTATCATTAATTTCACGCCACCGTTCAGTATAAGACCTTCGTTCATTAACTTCGTTTTGCGTTTGTCTCTGGCAGGAACATTGTGAAGGGTACGCAGCAGTTGCTGTATGACATTCGCACTGACTTGCGCTTGGAGCGGTCTCGCTATGAACATGGCTGTGGAGCACTGGTTAACACGTAAGAGAACCACTACAGGCTACTACTGTACAGGCAGAATATATAGTCAGTGGATAATTTCGTCAAACTCTAAAGGAAGGGAGTCTGTCCGGCTAACAATTTAATGAGTCCATGGACCATGAGTCGTGTTGAAAAGCTGGACAATTCGATGCTAGCCCGGCATTTTATTTAGTGTGGAAAATCCTTGGACGGAAAAGACGGAAGTAAGAACTCCAGACGAATATTTCTGCTTACTAGTATAGAGTATTACTACACTTACCGTAGTGGGCCTTTTAGGGCATGTTTGCCTGGCACGGTCCGGCCTAGAACAAGATCCTGCAAAGCAGCACCGCGTTTGACTGGGACTGCACCTCTAGGGTAGTAGCCAAGGTGGGCTACGAGTACAAAAGGCATTTTACCCCGCCGCTCTTGTCTCTGCGTGACGAACAGCATGGAGGAAGATTTACGGCAAGCAACTGAAGATGGCCAGGTGTCAACCAGTGAACACGGCGTGCTCAATGACCAGCTCCTGACTATGAAGGCGAAATATGCTGCAGTAAGTCGTCTTCCCATTCGCTGTTGCACTTCAACTACTGACCGAACACAATTGAAGCTGGCATTGACAATTTGTCCTAATGAATGTTGCTGTAGGGTTTTCATCTTGATTATTCCAGTACTCAGTTCTCTATTTATTGAGGTTAGTGCTAGAAAGCACGATCCGGGGTTGCATGTACTGATCATCCAGTGCTTCAGGCAATGCTGCTTCTGCTGGCATTCTGTTGTTGTTGTTGTTGTTGTTTGTTTGTATGCTCATGCTGTTCACACTGATTGACACAGGTAATGTCTGCCATGGACGAAGTGGAAGATCAGTGTACAATGACGCACGACTCCATGATGGCGGAGGATGGTCTCCAGTCATTGTCGCCTGTTCAGGGTGATCTGTCACCGCTGCTCGAAGAGTGCCGTAGAATCACCCACTTCAAAGGACAGCTTCTCATCTCCTCCGCCAAGGCGCTTGTTAACCAGTGTCGCCAGAAGCATGCTGCTTTCCTGCGTGTTGTCCACTCCAAATTCAGGTTAGTACCAATACAGGTGCATGTACTACACTAGTGCGTACATGCATACCGTAGTACTACATTGAGATTGAGTACATGTACCGTAAAGTACCGTTGATCCCCCCCCCCCCCCACCCCACGCCATGTCGCTTCCCAGCTGGGTTTTCGGCAGGGGGCGGGAATTAGATCAAGGCTGTCAAGTGCAGTACGATGTACAACAACGTAGAGGATCAGACTCGATGTGCTGGATTGTGCACATTTTGATCATGGATTGGCAAGTATTGTGTACAGCAGTGCATGCGTCGGTTCAACATCGTATTTCGTTGTATACGCAGAAGTCGCTTCACAAGGAGAAAATCGACAGGGGGCGGGAATTAGAGAGGGGGCGGATCAACGGTACTTTACGGTACTACACCAGTATTAGTATGTACATGGTACATGATACATGGCGCTGTAATGCACTGCCCATTGTCACTGTTTCCATCTTCACTCTCCCGTATATTCATTGGTTCCACTCATCACACAATCATTAGTTTCCTGATTGATGATGGCTTATGCAAGAAACTCAGAGTACAGTTGTAATTGCATGTACAAGTAACCTAGACCGCTGTTGTTCTAGCTGGATGTAAACGTTCTATTGTATACTTGTATTTGCACTGTATTAGGAAAGGTGTTTGCTCCCCACGTGCACACTGGAGCTCACGCTTTCCCGCTTTTCGTATTGTATTTCCAAGTATTTGTATTGTAGCAGAATTTCACGTTGTTACTTGCGTGCGTGTGCGCGTGTGCGTGCTTGTACTGTGAATAGGCTGCTGTACAACTATGCACACACAGTGCCTCACTATCAAGGTCGTGTGGCTCAGCTGGCTAGCCGCTCTGCTGCCGTGTGGCAAGAGATCAAGTCCATGCGCCGCCGTTTCTCTGCTGATCTTTTCTCCGAGATTGCTCAGGTATGACTAGCCCTAGCACTCGCAGATAGTGCAGCAATGGCATCATAAATTGCAGATTATTGCAGCAATAGCATCATAACTTGCGTTGTGGCCGAGCACAATACACACAGTGGAACAAAGCCATGTCAGCTTTCCATCTCTCTGTAATGAAGTGGTGTCCGATGGTACCTGTGTGTATGCGATGTGCGCATGGCTGTGTTGTGTGTGGGTGTGTTGTACGGGGGGGTGATGTACGTGGGGGTGTTGTACGTGGGTGTGTTGTACGTGGGTGTGTTTGATTCCTGACCCATAGTCACATCGTGGTGGATTTCAAGCTGCTTCTCTGGATGCAAGCGTGGTATCTGCTGGTCCTGGTCTCTCCGTTGTCGGTAAATCACCTAATTACCCGTATAAGTAGTCTTGCTGGGCGCTTTCCTGCTTCTTTTTATTTCCTGCTACTTTCATGCTACCTTTCCCATGTTTGACTTGTGCATGAAACTACCTATGTTGATCGTGCCTTGTGTGATTTCATATGCATTCCTCGCTCTATCCTGTAGGCCTACATCATCTCTCAGTCTGTCAATGCGAGTGCAGCCGAATGCCTCATTGGCTCATGCGGCTTTGACAGCTTTTAATTGTTTTCTTGTATGTTTTTGTTGTTGTTTGGCATCAGCTAAGCCAGTGGTGACGGTGGCAACGACCACAGTGCCGGCGGCGGGAGATGGAGATGAGGTTGATGGTGTGACACATACCCCGCAGCTGCAGCAGCTCATCCAGAAGAATGACGAACTTGCACTGGACAAGAATGTGAGTGTTCCTTATTCTTTGCCTGCCACTGGTGGTTTCCTTTCACAATCTGATGAATTATTGTGACTGTGTCTTCACATGGATAGTCCTCACCTTGAGGATAGGCCATACCCGGAAATTGTATCTTGTGAGAAACCCACTTGATGGCTGGCAGATGATGATGTTTCATTAAAAGAAAAGGTTTGCAATCAGCTGGAATGCAGGCCATGCATAGCCTGTGGATACTGCATATTGTCATGATTACTTTCCCAACAGAAGACCAGCAAACCGTGGCGATGTGAATTGTTATCAAGAGTACATAAAACAGAGTGTGTGCAGCTACACGTGCATGTACGGGTCAGTGAGCTTGCGCCATTTTGGACGTCAGTGTACAGTAGAAGTACTGATTCCACAGGTTGTCCTGACGCAGTTCATACTGATGTAGTTTGTACTGATGTACATGTAGTGCATCTGTGGAGTTGCGGATTGCAAATATTATATTTACAGTGAGTTGCATACGAGACTTCTTTCCTATGTCGTGTTAATTTTGCTGCCTAGCTGCTCCTGTGTATGGTATGGGGATTCCCCATTGATAGTCACAAGTTGTACAGTGTACTTGTGTTACTTAGTTAGTTATGCTGTTTTATCATCTCTTTTAGTATCATGACTGTAAGGAAGAGCAATGAGGATTCCTGCAGTTCCAATTTGCCTTGTGTACCGGTATCATTTATTTTGTGTACATCACTTGCTTCTGCTTTGCTTCTTACTCTCCAGCAACTTCTACATCGTGTCGATGAGCTGGAGCAGCAGCTTCATGCATTGCAGACAACAGGCCCAGCTGCAGGCAGTATTTGGGAGATGATCGGCTCGACTGGTGTCACTATTGATCAAGTCACTGGAACGTTCCCAGTCAATCACCTGCAGCCCTGCAACCCAGGAGCGGATGCTGCACACATGACGCTGCCATTCCCATCTCCGACAAGTGAGCCTCTTTCTCGCCTGTCGCTATGTGGGGAAGAAGAGGGGCCCCAGTTTTTCCTTCAACCTTGTTTGAGCAGTCACCAGACAGAACATGACACGGAGGTTTGGCTCAGTTTCATGTCCCCGACTTACCTGTTATTTGCAATGATACCGAAGAATTTGTGTCACGGAGACAGCTTGATTCCAATCTATAGTTTATGAACACATGTACAGCTGAACAGATGCAAGAAGAGGGTCATTCATTTGACCTTAATTTGGTCAATTGGAGGAAGAGGAGGCGGGAGAGGGAAAGAGGGGGAGAGGAAGGGAGGGAGGGAGAGAGAGAGAGAGAGAGAGAGAGAGAGAGAGAGAGAGAGAGAGAGAGAGAGAGAGAGAGAGAGAGAGAGAGAGAGAGAGAGAGAGAGAAGGGGTAGCTATTAGGGAATATCTTACTACCAAAGTTCCACTATTCCCTAATCACGCTATTTGCGATAACAGGTGGTATGTTATCGTTGATGTTGTATGTTGTGATGGCCTGTGTGTTCATGTGTAGACTTAGACCGTACTCTTGTTCCTGGCAGCAGCGGTGAACAACAACCACTGTCTGGAAGCAGCTCTCCCTCTGCCACTGTTTCTCCACCGCGACCTCTTGCCGAACCCCGACATCAATCTAGTCCACGTGATGATCTCAACTTGGAGTCCATTCGCCTGTCTCTCTCACAGCTACTTGGCTTCACGCAGAAGCTGCAAGAGTAAGGTCTTGTCCTTGCCTTACTGCTAGTTTTGTGTCTTCTAGGCGATTGGTACGAATCTTGATGAGTGGCATCATTCAGCTTTCGATAATCCACACAGAAGCGAGCAGAACCATCAGGTTTCTGCACTAACAAAATCAGACTAGCCGAAGGGGACACGCTAGGGGAGATATTGCCCTTTTCTAAAATGTTCTCGGCCTCTTCGGCCACAATCTTTAACCTGGGAGGGGGGGGGGGGGCATCGCGGTCCATGGCGAATGGGACGTGTGGTGCTGGTGTCGATGTAAGGATTCAAGACGCACCCCGTCACAGCAAAATACACTGAACTACTTTAGTAGGTGCAGCGGCTGCACGATAGCTAGAAGAGATAACGAGAAGGAGAACAAAAAGAAAAAATGCAGAAACAACTGGGAACAACATAATTATTGTGTACATGTGTGTGTGTGTGTGTGTGTGTGTGTGTGTGTGTGTGTGTGTGTGTGTGTGTGTGTGTGTGTGTGTGTGTGTGTGTGTGTGTGTGTGTGTGTGTGTGTGTGTGTGTGTGTGTGTGTGTGTGTGTGTGTGTGTGTGTGTGTGTGTGTGTGTGTGTGTGTGTGTGTGTGTGTGTGTGTGTGTGTGTGTGTGTGTGTGTGTGTGTGTGTGTGTGTGTGTGTGTGTGTGTGTGTGTGTGTGTGTGTGTGTGTGTGTGTGTGTGTGTGTGTGTGTGTGTGTGTGTGTGTGTGTGTGTGTGTGTGTGTGTGTGTGTGTGTGTGTGTGTGTGTGTGTGTGTGTGTGTGTGTGTGTGTGTGTGTGTGTGTGTGTGTGTGTGTGTGTGTGTGTGTGTGTGTGTGTGTGTGTGCGTGCGTGTGCGTGTGCGTGTGTGTGTGTGTGCACGTGTGTGTGTGTGTGTATGTGTGTGTGCTATAGGATTGTGTCTTATCAGCCATCTACTGATGACGAGGCGACAACATCCTCCTCAGCCGATGCTGTAGCTGCAAGTGGTGCTGGCGCTGATGCTGGTGCTGGCGGTGGTTTCATGGACACCTGGAGGGCAGCAACCGACGGTGAGTTCTAGTTTATCCCCTGCCTCTACCCATACTAATTACTGTTTTAACAATGATGTAGTGAATGACTTGTGTTTTATCCTCTAGCTGTCAGTGAGTAACTGTGGACAGAAGCATCCAGCCTTGCCTCCATGGATCATGGAGTGAGCATGGCCAGCAGAATCCAGCCTTGCTTTCATGTATCATGGATATTGTAGGAAGGATGAAGTGAGCGAGAGAGTGTTTCAGCCGAACTGTCTGTACCCACATATTAAAAATACGACCAAGTATACACAACTCCCCAGAGTATGACCAAGTATACACAACTCCCCAGAGTATGCAGCTCTGCGCAAACCCCCGCCGTGACTAGTTTGCAGAATTACATCATTTTTTGGTGATGTAATGCAGCTGACTGTGCACCAAACTGCAGTGCATGTAGCCAGCCTTGCAGCTGGAATGCATCCGGAGAGGTAGCTACATCATGAACAATTACCCCTTTGTGGAAGAAATCATGATATTGACAGCTACCTACGACTCGTATCTCGAGTTGCACTCTCTTGTGAAGTTGTGAATGGTATGTACTGTAGGTACAACATACTCAATCTGCAGACAGTACTGTTCATCCTTCATGCACTCCTATGTTAATGGACCATATTATAATGGTTATAATGATCTCAGTAGCACTTCTGCTAAAACAATGCGTAACGTGCCCGTGTGCCCTTGACATCTCACTTTAGTACCTGTTAGGATAAGGTATTGTTTCAAAACCTCTAAACTTTCCCTAGTGCAATGTCGTGTAGAAGATATCAATAACATCATGCCTGACCCTCGATGCTTGAACAGTGGAAGTTTCTTGCGAGCATTCTGTTTCTGCTGTTGTTGTTTTTTCTGTAGTTTCTGGCTTGTCCATGCTGAATGAAACCAAGCTTGTTGACAGCATCCAGACATTGGTCGACCTGTCCAATTTCGTCGAGACAGATGCACTGAAGTCTGCTGTGCGTGACATGGGTGAGCCACAGCAAAACTTAGCTACTCAGATCATTTTTTTGTAGATCGGGGTGGGGGGGGCGATCAACTGCCAATCGTATGTGTGTTGGTACACGCTTACTGTGAGTGGGAGAGAGAAGGGGGAGGGAGGGAGAGAGAGAGAGAGAGAGAGAGAGAGAGAGAGAGAGAGAGAGAGAGAGGGGGGGGGGGGGGTGAGAGAGACAGACAGACAGACACATACAGAGACAGAGGAAGAGAGAGAGACTAAGAGATCCACGATAAGTCGATAATATCGAAAGAGTCCTACTATCATCACTGATAATTAATATTGTTCATCTTGCCGATACTGAAAGTATTGTTCTCTTTTCTCTGTTCACGCTGTTGTCGTGTATCTGCAGCTAAGCACATCAGCTACAAGCAGTAAGTGTGCTGTGTCTGTGGTGATGTCTGTGCTGTTGTCTGTGCCGATGTTTTGTTGATGTGCATGAGTGTAGCATAACATAGCATTATAACATGTGCATGAATGTAGCATAACATAGCATGATAACATTAGACTGGTATAGAATGTTATTGTACATGTGCCCGGCCGTAACTAGTCATCCATCCATATATATACATGCACTAACGTGTCCCTGGGTTGAGATGAATTCTGGGCTTTCAGGGTATGCGTGTGCAGATCCAATGCGTGAGTGCATCGACGCAGTTATTTGCGCAGACCCAATGTTGCCTTGTGCTACACTTTCTCCTCGTGTAACGTTAGAACTTTTAAAAAAGCGTCGGTGGTTCGATTACGCTTTGATCAGCTTCTCCTACTCACCTCACCATGATACTGAGCAATAAATACTGTAGTCTTCTCCTACTCACCTCACCATGATACTGAGGAATAAATACTGTAGTCTTCTCCTACTCACCTCACCATAATACTGAGCAATAAATACTGTAGTCTTCTCCTACTCACCTCACCATAATACGTATAGAATAAACACCGATGTCGTAGTGTTTATGGGAATATAAATACTGCTATAAAAACCGAGGCGTAGCCGAGGTTTTTATAGACAGTGTTTATATTCCCATAAACACAAGACAGAGGTGTTTATTCTATTTATACCTAGCTTCGTTTTTGGCCTGAAATACTGGTCCGAAATAGCTATTTTAGTATCCCAGTATACAATAGTATACTATTATGTGTAGGTAGTATTG
>NC_088643.1:39921412-40083912 GCF_964019385.1 Sycon ciliatum
TGTCCCGTCGAATAGCGGCCCACTCTGTGTTTTGGAGAATAGCGGCCCACTCTGTGTTTTGAGGTGTCTTTTATAAGTTGTGTAACGATGTCTGCATCGCTCTGACAAAGACATGTTTTATAATGCCCGAGCGGGCCTGTGTGTTGGACTTGTGGTGTACATTTGTTAGAATTTGTTTTACCTTTTTTTTGCCCCCTATCACCAGCCAGGTGCGCCGCCTGGCCGGGAGCTCGCTAGTTTTGTTTGCTCTTGCAGCCGATTAATTGTTTTGCTATCTTTGCTGCGTAGGGTCTCAGTGGGCTTAGCCGACTGTTCTCCTTGAATCATTTGATATCGACCACCACAGTCTCTGATCGTGCAGCGTCGAAAGCTGTGCTTCTTTTACTTGTAATTATTTTGTATATCCTGCTAACTGCTGCTGTTCTCCCTTGCATTGACTCCACCTGCAGCTACTACTACTCGTCGTACATTTATAAATGTTATTTTCTCTACATCTAGTTTTAGAATCTTAGTGATAAACTTTTATTTTCAATCTTCTTTTGACTGACTGCCAGCTACCCCTTGTGGCTTCTTCTCCTCTGCTTGTCTCTTTTTATTCTCATAGGCTATCGTTATGGTGATTAGTCACCTCCAGCAACTTGATTACTGTAGTGCCGCCAGGTATACTTCCTATACTGGTACACGCATGCCTGTCTGTGTGTGTAACGTGCACGTGTATGTGTGTGTGTGTAACATGTATAATATTATGTGTGTTCCTGAAACCAACCCATCACACTGTCTCTCTTCTGATGGCCGCGTGTGTGTGTGTTTGAATGTACATGTGTGTGTGTGTGTGTGTGCATGTGTGTGTGTGTGTGTGTGTATGTGTGTGTGTGTGTGTGTGTGCATGTATGTGTGTGGGCGTGTGCGTGTATGTGTCATCATGAAGATTACCTGTGGCTATACATGTATCTGGTGGTCAATGTGGTTCTGTGTTGTACCGCATGGTCTATTATCTGGGTTTGAGTACACGTCTAGTCAGTTGCCAAGGCAGCGTCTGGCATCGTATATTTGCTGAGCACATTTGCGTTTGGTGATCATATCCACTTGAGTCCAAAACCCTATAACAAGCAAACAGCAAGTAGGATGGTAGGGTGGGGATGGTGGCTTTCCACCTTCTGAACTGAAGTACGGCCAAAATTTCCAGCAATCTTTCAAAAAAAACTGTTGCCCTGTGAGCCCTCGCCCCTCCCCGAATCCCTTTGTTCCTAGCTTGCCCAGTGTGAACACATACATGTACATGCAAGTCACACATGCAAGCAGAAGTGTGAACACTGCCTTGCACCGGTCATTGACAGGCCGATTCACGGCACCAGCACATGTGCAAGTCAGTCAACACACATAGCGTGAATCACATGCAGCACACACTGCAAGTAATGAAACCAGGCCATGATCAACTTCCATAATGATTTGTTTGCTCAAGATGATCAGAATACACTACGAATAAGTATGAATATTACAATGTGCGCAGGTGTTCTGTGTCAACAAGAGTCACACCATGTCCATGTCCATGGGCACTATAGACACTCACCATGTCCATGGGCACTATAGTATAGACACTCACCATGTCCATGGCCACTATAGACACTCACAGACTCGTGATCCTAAGGCCAGCCATGCATATCTGCTTGCTTACAGCACACCGCAGCCATTGGGAATAGCAAAATCATTAGCTGCACCGTCTAACCCAGACTACAATAGATGAACAGGCACATGACTGCAGTAGTGAAACACGGCACACACATGTACATGTACACTGAGAGTAGCGGTTCACCAGACGCTCGAGCAGAACAGAAAATCTTTAAAAAAAACTCAAGCGCAAACTCTGCATAAAGGAAAATGACGAGTTAAAAAAATCAATCAAACAAAATGATCATGTCTTCACATACAGAGTACACACATGCACACATGCACATACAAAGGCACACGGAATAACGCACGGAGGTGAAGTGATAGCCGCACACACACACACACACGCACACACTGCTTGCTATGTCCATGGCATCATGCCAGCAACAGGCATCATGCAGTTGTCATGACAACAGCACACATGGGTCAGCTGAGAAACGTACACGGACTGGGAACATACATGAACAGCACCAATCCTGCAAACTACAGTATACTAGTACATGTACTGTCAGACAAACCGTCGAGGTAATCAAATACTGATCGGCATTCTCACGAGGACTGACCGCTACCCAACGTTGACAAGAAGACGCGCTGCTGTGGAATACTGAAGTGAGCAGTGGGCTGGTTGGCGGCCATGTTGCCTGCCGTACTCTGCATGTTCTGCACAGCTGCCTGTAGCTGCATCTGGTTAACTTGCTGTATAGCCGTCTCAGCATCCTGGGCTATCTCACGGATCATTTCTAGGTGTTGGCTCATCGACGCTAAATCTGCCTCCACCCAGTCCAATGTCTCGTCATTGATAGACACCAGCGCTGACTTGCATACCTGCATTGTACACCAGCAGCGATATGAAAAGAGGAGGGGAAACATTGAAAGCAATGAAAGAGAGGGCAAACTGAACAGATGAGAGTTGCATAGCGGCGGCAAGAGGGCCATCACAGCATTGTAGATTGCGTGTATTGGTGAAAGTTAGAGCGTCTAGACTTCTCTGTGATCTTGCCACCGAGCTCTTCATCTCCTATCCAGCAAGCAAACGATGTGTGTGTGTGTGTGGGGGGGGGGGGGGGGGATTTGTGCTCCGCATGCTCTTAGTTTTCGCATCGTCATTTCACGTCAAAGAGCAGACCCAGGCTATTCGGTTCTCATAGTACCACCACCACCACACTGGCGTGCAAACTCACCAGCACAAGATGGTTAACGGATAGGTGCAATGCTGTTGCTCTGCAGGCAAGGCAAACACCAAGAGAAATGTAAACACGGAGATTGCAAGCGGTCAGCATCGTCACAGTACTTTCCAACCGATCTGAGCACCTCATGAGTACACTTGGAGAGGATTCCATGAATCTGCTTGAAAGGGGGACAATCTGCTTGAAAGGGGGACTGCACAATCTGCTTGAAAGGGGGACTGCACAATCTGCTTGAAAGGGGGACTGCACAATCTGCTTGAAAGGGGGACTGCACAATCTGCTTGAAAGGGGGACTGCACAATCTGCTTGAAAGGGGGACTGCACAATCTGCTTGAAAGGGGGACTGCACAATCTACTTGAAAGGGGGACTGCACAATCTGCTTGAAAGGGGGACTGCACAATCTGCTTGAAAGGGGGACTGCACAATCTGCTTGAAAGAAAAGGTACTAGTAATGTTAGGGCTCGTCATAAAAGTGCTATGGACCCAAAAACGCACATCGGTCCATGCACTACCCCCCCCCCCCCTCCTTCCTTCTACAAACGTTGGTCACACCATGTTCTGGGCAATATAATTATTATTTCTCCATGGATGCAGTGAATGGGATTTTCGGTCTTTGACCACTTGCTGGTGAGCTGATCTACTCACCTCCCACCGCTTTAGGAGCTGCATCTGCGCCTTGATCCTTGAAGGGTGGTCGCGTTCCTACGGATGCGGAAAGCCCGGCTTCCAGCCGAGTCTCACGCGAACCGTGAAATTTCTTTTTCTTTTTTTTCTTCTCCAGAACATGCTCATTGGTCGGGGTATTTTGTATTTTCGGTTGTCTGAACTACCATTTTAAGCTGACCCCCACCATCCCAGAACTATCTTTGCACGCTTCAGGGAGGACAGTTCTCTTTTCGCTAGACCACCTTGACAGGACGGACTCCTTTCCAGGACTATTAACTTGTCCAGAGTTATTGCTTATTGTTATGTTTCGTGTACATGTACAACCGCTGTGGCTGTCTACAGTGCCCAGCGCTGCAGCTGTGAGAGACAGACAGCATCATACCGTGTGACAGTGACAACTCACCTGGCCTCTATGAGAATGGGATCAAGCGGAGGATAGAGTGACTTGACTACATCATCCACTCTGAAGCCGTAAAGAACACACAATACCGAGAAGAAAGAACACATATTTTCACCATCCATCATTAATATACTTTGAAGTAGTTAGCTGTGTCTGTACCGTTCTGTCTGCGTCAGTCTCCACAGGTAACTAGGACCACACCACTACACTACGCAACATAATGATAATTATAACCGTCGGCACAGGGTCGGCCTGTGTGCCGCAGTGACAGGGGTGGATCACAAGAAGGTGATATACACTCTGGTATGTATGGTGAGGTTTGTATACACTCTGGTATGTATGGTGAGGTTTGTATACACTCTGGTATGTATGGTGAGGTTTCTCTGGTATGTATGGTGATATACAGTGCTCTGGTATGTATGGTGATATACAGTGCTCTGGTATGTATGGTGAGGTTTGTATACAGTGCTCTGGTATGTATGGTGAGGTTTGTATACACTCTGGTATGTATGGTGAGGTTTGTATACACTCTGGTATGTATGGTGAGGTTTCTCTGGTATGTATGGTGATATACAGTGCTCTGGTATGTATGGTGATATACACTCTGGTATGTATGGTGAGGTTTGTATACACTCTGGTATGTATGGTGATATACACTCTGGTATGTATGGTGAGGGGATATACACTCTGGTATGTATGGTCACGGGTGAGGTTTGTATAGCAGGCTTCTTTTAAAACACATGATGAACATGTATGCATTTCAAATCGGCTCATATCCATTCCTGTACCCCGGCTGACACACACCACACTCCCTCATATCCATTCCTGTACCCCGGCTGACACACACCACACTCCCTCATATCCATTCCTGTACCCCGGCTGACACACACCACACTCCCTCATATCCATTCCTGTACCCCGGCTGACACACACCACACTCCCTCATATCCATTCCTGTACCCCGGCTGACACACACCACACTCCCTCATATCCATTCCTGTACCCCGGCTGACACACACCACCTCCCATGTGTGCAGTATGAGCACACCGCGACTTCCTACACTTCCAGCACAGACTGTACAGCATGCAATCCGCATCATTCCTAAGGTTAGACCAGCACTGTATACGATACATTCCACTGTACCTTGGTGTGATTTTCTTGGCCACGGCAATGATATCATTGAGTTGTTCCGGTGATAGCTGGTCGGATGGACTCTTGACCGTGATTGCCACAAGTCGGTCAGTCATCTTATGACAAAGCTGTGCAATCACGGTGTGTTTGTATAGCAGTAGAACAGTACAGAAGTGTATACGTTACAAGGTCAACCAGACGAGTACTCGTACATAGTCACATTGCTATTGTTATTGGTAGCAGCAGCAGCAGCAGCAGCAGCAGCATGCCTTGGTCTCAAGAGCTGGCACGGTTCTACTAACACACTTAATGATACCACGTGTAGTGCTATGTGTACAGCTGAGAGCATACGCACGGTATGCCATCTCCATAGAGGCTGGCGGTTATTTGCATACGTTGGAAGGCCTACCCCGCTACAGGCAACAGACCCGCAACAGCGACTGGTATCCTTCTAGTGAACCCCTGTAAGTGGTCCAGACATTGACCAAAGTGCAACGTACCTTCAAAATATCCAGACAATGTGGTATTAGACCACTGTAGAAAGCAGAACATGCCGGGAGCAGACACAATCATCACAATCATCACATGAACACAGGCACACATAGTCCACATAGTCCACATTGGCCATAGATACAGGCACACACAGTCCACATTGGCCATAGACACATGCACACACAGTCCACATTGGTCATAGATACAGGCACACACAGTCCACATTGGCCATAGATACATGCACACACAGTCCACATTGGCCATAGAATGATACAGGCACACACAGTCCACATTGGCCATAGATACATGCACACACAGTCCACATTGGCCATAGAATGATACAGGCACACACAGTCCACATTGGCCATAGATACATGCACACACAGTCCACATTGGCCATAGATACAGGCACACACAGTCCACATTGGCCATAGATACATGCACACATAGTCCACATTGGCCATAGATACAGGCACACACAGTCCACATTGGCCATAGATACATGCGCACACAGTCCACATTGGCCATAGATACATGCACACACAGTCCACATTGGCCATAGATACAGGCACACACAGTCCACATTGGCCATAGATACATGCACACACAGTCCACATTGGCCATAGATACAGGCACACACAGTCCACATTGGCCATAGATACAGCCGGGCACACACAGTCCACATTGGCCATAGATACAGGCACACACAGTCCACATTGGCCATAGATACAGGCACACACAGTCCACATTGGCCATAGATACAGGCACACACAGTCCACATTGGCCATAGATACAGGCACACACAGTCCACATTGGCCATAGATACAGGCACACACAGTCCACATTGGCCATAGATACAGGCACACACAGTCCACATTGGCCATAGATACAGGCACACACAGTCCACATTGGCCATAGATACAGGCACACACAGTCCACATTGGCCATAGATACAGGCACACACAGTCCACATTGGCCATAGATACATGCACACACAGTCCACATTGGCCATAGATACATGCACACACAGTCCACATTGGCCATAGATACATGCACACACAGTCCACATTGGCCATAGAATGATACAGGCACACACAGTCCACATTGGCCATAGATACATGCACACACAGTCCACATTGGCCATAGAATGATACAGGCACACACAGTCCACATTGGCCATAGATACATGCACACACAGTCCACATTGGCCATAGAATGATACAGGCACACACAGTCCACATTGGCCATAGATACATGCACACACAGTCCACATTGGCCATAGATACAGGCACACACAGTCCACATTGGCCATAGATACATGCACACATATGTTGCAAAAGAAGGATCCACGAGCGGGATTCGAACCCAGCACCCCTGTCTTTCCGGGACAGTGCCCTACCGATTAGGCTACCGGGGATCACACACACTCATGGGTCCTTCTTGCTACACTGCTCCCCCGCCCCAACAGGCTGTGTCCTCACGCCGTACCTACTCGCGGGGGGTACGATGGGTCGTGGGTTCGAGCCATTGCCAGGCGCCAATGTTGCAAAAGAAGGATCCACGAGCGGGATTCGAACCCAGCACCCCTGTCTTTCCGGGACAGTGCCCTACCGATTAGGCTACCGGGGATCACCCACACTCATGGGTCCTTCTTGCTACACATAGTCCACATTGGCCATAGATACATGCACACATAGTCCACATTGGCCATAGATACAGGCACACACAGTCCACATTGGCCATAGATACATGCACACACAGTCCACATTGGCCATAGATACATGCACACACAGTCCACATTGGCCATAGAATGATACAGGCACACACAGTCCACATTGGCCATAGATACATGCACACACAGTCCACATTGGCCATAGAATGATACAGGCACACACAGTCCACATTGGCCATAGATACATGCACACACAGTCCACATTGGCCATAGATACAGGCACACACAGTCCACATTGGCCATAGATACATGCACACATAGTCCACATTGGCCATAGATACATGCACACACAGTCCACATTGGCCATAGATACAGGCACACACAGTCCACATTGGCCATAGATACAGGCACACACAGTCCACATTGGCCATAGATACAGGCACACACAGTCCACATTGGCCATAGATACAGGCACACACAGTCCACATTGGCCATAGATACAGGCACACACAGTCCACATTGGCCATAGATACATGCACATACATCACCTCAATCTATCATCATAGTGGGCATGCACACATAGAACATGCATACTCGTATTGTAAGTGTCTACTCTGAGTTTACAAAGCACTGCTGCAACCTGGCTTGTACCGTGGCCTGGGGTGTACTGTGTGCTGTCACCCCCCCCCCCCTCCCCCTCCCTCCCCCTCCTACACCTCTTTGGAAGTGACCTTACTTTGATTGCAGCACTGATGATCTGCTTTCTACAGACAATACTTGCTCAATTTGCAGCAGAATGGCATTCAAGTGGGCCTCAAATAATGGTGCAAAGAGGTGCCCAAGAAGTCAGAAACTCTACCAAGTCGTTTGTGTTGTTGTGTGGCAGGGGCCAGGGGGAGAAGGCATTCCAATTTCACATGGTATAACATAGGCAAACTGCATAGGCAAACTGCACTGGCTAGACTGGCTAGGCTAGCTGCACTGACTGCACTGGCTGAAATGGCCACACTGGCTGAAATGGCCACCGACTGGCTGTACTGGCTGAACCATATCCTACTGGGATTGTTCCACCAACATGTCAAATTAGTCAGCTTGTTCCGGTAGTGCCAAGAGTATAAGAAGCACATACGTGTACACGGATCACAGCCCACCACTACTTACCCATCTTCGTCCTTATCATCTTCCATATTCTCAATGAGTTCCTGCCCAAAACAACAACACATGTAGTCATGTTACTAGTACTGAAGTGTCAGTGGCTGGCCAGGGACATGGTGGTCTTCAACTTCAGGGGCGGGGTGATCTTGTATTACAGGGACAGGGTGGTCTTGCACTACAGGGACAGGGTGGTCTTGCATTACAGAGGCAGGGTGGTCTTGCATTACAGGGACAGGGTGGTCTTGCATTACAGGGACAGGGTGGTCTTGCATTACAGGGACAGGGTGGTCTTGCATTACAGGGACAGGGTGGTCTTGCATTATAGGGGCAGGGTGGTCTTGCATTACAGGGACAGGGTGGTCTTGCATTACAGGGACAGGGTGGTCTTGCATTACAGGGACAGGGTGGTCTTGCATTACAGGGACAGGGTGGTCTTGCATTACAGGGACAGGGTGGTCGTGCATTAAAGGGGCAGGGTGGTCTTGCATTACAGGGGCAGGGTGGTCTTGCATTACAGGGACAGGGTGGTCTTGCATTACAGGGACAGGGTGGTCGTGCATTAAAGGGGCAGGGTGGTCTTGCATTACAGGGGCAGGGTGGTCTTGCATTACAGGGGCGGGGTGGTCTTGCATTACTGGGGCGGGGTGGTCTTGCATTACAGGGCGGGTGCATGCCAATGCTTTTCTCGCTTTGCAAGCCAGGACCAAAATTTGCCCATTTACAACGGGCAATAGTCGCTGTGTTGGCGTCATTTTGAGACCCCAATAAAATGTTAAGATGGAAGCAAAGAGAGCTCACACATGAACTGCATCCGAAACTATTCACATAGTCACACACGAGGGCCAATAGTGCATATTCAGTAAATCGTTGATTCATAAAATTACAACATTGCAAGGCTGCCTTACCTCATTTTGTTCAGCATCATGATACCCAGTCAAAGCAACCTCCGCTCTGTGACAAAGACACACACAACAGGGTATAGAGAACATGACAAAAGCCCTACAGTGCTGCTAGAATACCCCACCTGTGTTGTACAGCTAGGGAGAGGAAAGTCATCATGTTGCCAAGCTCAACCACAAGGTCACTGTACGGTGTAAGAGACTGTGCATATACTATAGTCAGATATACCCGCCGCACAGCTACTCGTGCAGAGATTGCTGCAGCCCAAAGGTAAAATGAGTGTGGATTGACTGCATGTCATGTGGTGTGTGTGTGTGTGTGTGTGTGTGTGTGTGTGTGTGTGTGTGTGTGTGTGTGTGTGTGTGTGTGTGTGTGTGTGTGTGTGTGTGTGTGTGTGTGTGTGTGTGTGTGTGTGTGTGTGTGTGTGCAATGACTGTACGTATAGTTACTAAGGGGGCGTTCGAATTGTCTTCATCAACTGTTCGAACAAATTTTTAAAAGAGATTAGTTGAAGTGTCCCAATAGAACGGTTTCTATTATTTTAGAGTTTTTCAGTGGAATTATCATGGCGATAACGACGTAGGATCGGATCGACAATCTCCACGTACTGCGTGACGTAGCTCTTCCAAACTCTTCAGAACTAATCCACCTCTCCCATCGGATGAGGTTGTGGAGTTTCGAGGAGTTTCGTTTTTCTGAAGAGGCCAATAAGGCCACCTCTTCAGAAAAGCGAAACTCCTCGAAAAGTCAAAGAGTGACAATTCGAACGCGCCCTAAGTACGACCTATATTGTAGACTGGCTAGAGCCAGGACTTGCTCATCCGCTCCACGTCTACAACTGCCTGACTGGATGGTGGGGCACTCCCACAATACCGCGGCTACAGGTAATTGGCTAAACACTTCCACAGACTGTGAAACAAGAGAGCATGCACTCGGGGTCCTTTGCTTTGATGGCTATACGGTCTATACTACGGTCTATACTAACACAGCTGTATTTTCAGGTAAGATAACACGAGTACGGATGAGATATTTGGCCTCCTATTAATGCCTCGGTGGCTCTTCCATGCAGGCGATGAAGCCGCTCAGCCATGATTTAGGCTTCCTGGCAAGTCTTGGCAAGGGCAGCTGCCACATGATACACGCGAACAGCAAACCGGGAACACTCATTGACGGCTGTTGAACCTTGGCTCCACCAGACGTACTGCATAAGCGTGTCGTGCAACTTTGGCAAAGCTCAGGAATTGCAAGCCACTGCCTATGGTGATGACCTTCCTACTGGGCTCTCCATTGGCCTACACGTCGGAGCATCTGCGTACAAGAAAGTGCAATGGCTGTGCAATGTACATGTATCTACTGTAGGGAGTCTGGAGTCTGGACACTGGAGTCTGGACACTGGAGTCTGGACACTGGAGTCTGGACACTGGCTATGGCCCGGGTAGTACAGTGCTGGACAGAGAAATCCAACCTCATGAATAAATTAGCACCGCGTGCACAGACCAGTATGTGTAGTGCGTAGCGCCCGGCGCTATGTTATTCAGGAGGCTGGATTTCTTTGGCCAGCACTGTATGCTATTGTCATGTGTGCGGTGTTGTCGTTCTGCTCCGGCGGCACAGTGTGTACTTCCAAGTACAGTCGAATGTCACTTATCCGGTCGCCAGTTATCAGAGCACGTCGGTTATCCGACAAGCCCGGGAGTGGTAATTTTACTCTCAACAGTAGAGTTCTAATTTTTTTGTATATTATAAATAGGTATAATATGCATTTACTTGAAGTAGATGTGTTCAAGTATGCTAACATGTACATGTATGTGTACATGGAGCAATTCATGAATACCCATCCATGAATATATTTGGGTAATGTGTATATAAATCAATGAAATCCAGCCATATATGCACATAAAAAATGATATCAGTTATCCAACATATCCAGTTATCCAACATGCCTGATTCCCGAAGTGGTCGGATAAGTGACATTCGACTGTACATGTACAATGTGCAGGGTTGCAAGGGTGCCCGCCACTGCTTATTCATGTGTCTGCACTTTCACCGCGGCATGCAGCAGAGCTGTAGCTGCGTGACAGTGCTGGGATTTAGAACCCCAGAGCTCAGATTGCTGTCAATACATACATGTAGTTCAGCAGACCAGGTTGGGTTGATCTGGTCCGACCCTACCAAACTAATATTACTTTACCAGCCTGGCCTTGGTCATGTAATGTCACGTATTTCAACTTAGTCCTAAAAGCAGGATAGGATATGCACAAAACACAAGTTTGCTTTTATTTTCTTTTATAATTCCGGGGCGCCATATACCCCTCCTCCCTCCCCCCCCCCCCCCCCGTACAAAAAAAACTACTGCAAGGATGATTACCAAGACAAGCAGCCTGCCTCGTATAACAGGGGCGTCGGAACCAGTGCAGCCAAAGCCACACCAATCATTTCATCTTGTGATTTTGAAGCAATGAAAGATCGGCTATTCGGGCCCAATTTCCCTGAACTCCCCCGCCTACTCATGCGGCTGATAGAACACAAATTTCCACCACTGCCATGCCGCAGAGACATGTGTTCATGGACATAGAACATAATCATTGTGTCATTGGTGAATTGTTGCCTCCAGCATGTTTATGGCCAATGCACGATGGCACACGATTAACATCAATCATCATAACAGGCTCCAGCCGAGTAATGACCACATGAATCACCCGGGGCCGTATGTCCACCCATAAAAAATGACAACATTTTACACAATTTATACCGGTGTTCCAGATGGTCGACCATACCTTGCATTGTGGCTTCCGGTCAAAAACGACAGTGCACCACAGTAGCGGTGCTTGCAGATCATAGCGATTGCCAGCGCTGCTCCACAGCATATCGCCACCAACACACCAATAGCAACACTCACGACAGTCTCCATCACTGCCAGTTCATAAAATACTTGTACCAGCCGACGGTGATCATGCAAAAACTACCGCGGGGAGGATTAGTCTGAAATCACTGGTGGATTAGCGGACACCTACTGGTGCACAATGCTAGTAACATCCAACGAATACTGGTGGGAATACTGCCGTCCCAGTCTTTTCAAACTGATGACTTTCTTCCAAGTAATTAGTTTGTTGGTACTCTAACTACTAGTACTTGTCTAAGTAAAGAAGTTGTGGGCTTACAAAGTAGTGTTTTATAAAACAGTAGACAGTCCCTACACTGCTACAGTTACACTACAGCCTTTGGCTTTGGCTTTGCTACTGTCTGTCACTGTATTATGTACTGTCGCACACACAGACTGGCATGGCGCGAGTATGACTCCGAGGATGTAATATTCGTATTAGTATTCACTATTAGCAATTAGGTAGTGTTATCCACACCGTGTCATCACGGACGGTGCAAGGGACGGACGCACACGATGTACGACGGCCGTTGACACAACTCGCACTCGCAAGGCAAGTGACAACGACTCACATATACAGACATGCTCATGCTGACACGGTTGAGTTTGAGAGTTTGTCGCAATCTGCGACATCTCCGTCTTGTGCGCACAAACTGACACTGTAGCTGTGTCTACACAGACTACAGGCTGAGCGCTCGTTCAGCCCTGTTATGTATTGTGCTTCGCTCTCCACTTGTCATCACTGGTCATCTACATACCGGTAATCCAATGGCAATGACATTTTATGTACATCTAGTAAGTAGTATCATCTACATGTTGTTATACACAGCCTCCTTCCCTGGTCTCCAGCACAGACACCAAAACTGACAAGTAATAGTTATATTCATTAGTTGAGGGAATGGAAAAGGGAAATACTGAATAGTTGAGGATATAACTATTACTGTCTTATGACCAAAAGTACATACCCCCCCCCCCGTTATGTACTCTTGTTTATATGACTGTACAATACTCTCATGCACTTGTGATGTTGTTGCGGCATTCTACCCTGCCTTTACAGGCTCTATAATGTAGATCTACGCGTGCATGGATTCTCTTGGCAGTGGAAGGCACATCGTATTCGTAGTACGAAGATTGCTACGATAATGTTATTTTAATGTATATGGATCGATGTCTTCCACAGTGCAACTCCTTTCCCGCTATGACCTAACACCCAGCAGGCAGGCATGATCATGCAGCTAGTTAGCGACCTTGAAATCAAGTCAAATGGTCAAAAATGTCAAACAGTATGTTACTGTGCAATGAATAGAAAGGATTATCAGCTCAACAGTGCAGCAGCGCTACTATAAAAGCAAATATTGTGCCGTAACAAGAGCACAACGAATGCTGCGGGGAGAGGGGGGGGGGGGCAAGCAAGCAGTCTGGAATCTGGCTTCAACATTGTTGTTTTTAGTACTGTAATTAGGCCAATGCCAATGGTGAAGCTAACCGCTCAGTGACTGTGACCGTACACCGTGTACACTGCGATGTGGTGCCTAGACTGGGGAAGACACACTGACACTGGCCGGCTAGTGATCGGGACTTCAACTCCAGCACAAACTGAAACTGAACAGCATCAATTCATGCACCTGGAGTAAACGACTCAGCCAGCGCTTACTGGTGTATCAACACATCACAGGACACATCACAGGATACAGCTGTATATATCTATAGATCAGTTCACCTTGCTTGTACATGCACCGGCATGGTGGATCTTTTCACATTGCTAGTGCATATACCATGGTGGTCCTAGATTGGGCGCACTAAATCTGAGTTCTTGATAGAGTTTTGGTGATGGAAGGCTGAGTAGGAGTTCCACTTCGTTGAGGTAATGCAGGTGGTTTGACGCTTGGGCTGGCAGTTTGCAGGCGAGGGCGAGTGTGTGTGGCACTGTAAGGGGAAGACGCAGACGCTGGGTTGGTGAACGACGAAGATTTGCTTTGTATTGCTGGCTTTGCCTGGCCTTTGCCGAGAGCCGACTCGGTCATTCTACGTTGAACGACTGCAGCGCAACCACCGCTGCCACTTGGTTTGTGCGGCACACTGTACACTGGTTCAGATTTGATTGATGTCATTGATGCCGCCGCAGCATTGCTGCTTGCCTGCTGCTGCTGCCACTGGTGCCGCCGCTGCAAACCTGACCCGACGGGTAGTGTTTCAGGCGTTGCGGCATTCCTCACGTCAGCATACGGTTTGATAGGTGGCCCAGTTGAGCCAATTCTCGGCCGCATTGAGTTAATTGTCACTGCTTGGGATGCATACGGAGAAACAGTACTTGTGGCCGATTTTTTCCCTGGAGAGGTACTCAATTGCATGGACTTTGGAAGTGTGTCGAATGGAAGTGAATAAGGATCTTCCTCATCATGCATTGCGTAGCTTGCGACAGACTCGCCATACTGCACATCCACTGGAGTTGCATAGATGTGTTCAAACATACCATCATCATCATCAGCGGCAGCGTGCACTAAGGACGAAGCGGGAAGTCGTGTACTCGTCATCGCCTGCGCACCGCTGTTGTGAGCCGGTTTGATTATGCCGTGTAGCACTCCGTCAGCAGCAGCAGCTGCGGGTGTTTCAGTTGGGGATAAGCCCATGACAAGATGTATCCGGCCGTCGATGCTGGCCATGGACTGCCCTGATTGAATACTGGACACTCTTCCAGCACCATCGGCCAACTGCCCGTTTGTACCACCATAGGGGGGTAGTGTTTTTCTTGCGTGCCCCGTCGTACTCGTAGGTGTATGTGTAGTTGATGCCGAGGTTATCCGGGTACCGTCAGCTGCCTGTGCCATCGTCGCTAAACTAGCTGTACTGCCAGCAATATTGATACTGCTGCCCATTTCACCAGCCGCGCTACCAGCTGAAATGCGTTTCTTCAGCACACTGACGACTTGCTCCAGCCGCTCCGATCTCTGGATTGCCACGTTGCGCTCTTCAATGACCTCATTGCGTTCCCGCTGAGCAACCAGAAGTCTGTCGGCCAGTTCAAAATTCTCCTTACGCAATCTCTCAAATTCTTTCCTCATGATCTCTTCATCACGCTTTACCTGCTCAGTTCGACTTGCTATAGTCTCCTTCAGCTCATCTTCTTGTGAAAGCTTCTTTCCTAGAATGAACACCAGTTTCAAGTCATTGACTTCTTCTTCCAACTCAGCAACGCGTTGCAATGCAAGACGCCTGTCCGATGACAAATCATCAATAACCCGCTGGTGATCAGGTACGTTCGCCGTAATGGGGCGACTTAGCTCCTGCCTCAGCTCGCTCAATTCGCTGCTATGTGCCTTTAGACGGTCCTGCATTGCCAGTTGTGCTTGCTTCACCAGAATGTCTCCTTGCCGCTGCAGCTCGGTGACTCCAGTGGCATTAGCTAGCGATGCAACCATTTCGTGCATGGCACTCCTGTGTTCCAACATCATTAGGGACGTTATAAACTCAGTCTTGGATGGATTTTTTCAGGATATCAAAACGTTCCCAGTGCAACTGAGAGTCACTTGCCAAAACGTTGCTACTCCGCTGTTGAGTTCAGGAAAGATCTTGCTTTCGAAGTCTTAGAACTCGATTCAACCAACTACCACCACCGCTCTCCTCATTCCTGATCTTTCACGAGTGCCAGTAAAGATTATAAACAGAATCGGTTGTTCTAGCGGCACGGGTATGACGAGACTCGTAACCGCGATGCTGTTTGGAAACAGTGGGTGCGAGGCCTCCTCTAGGTGTGCGCCTTTCAGCGACCACGTAATCGTTACACTAGTAGTAGTAAGCCGAAGTGCGGCGCAGCAGGACAGACAAGCGCACCTCCTTCGACTTGTTTGTCCACGACCTATTTCGACTACACCCTGAAAAACCATTGATAACAAACTCGCAGGACCTCCCTCTCAGATCTTATCCCACAGACTCGGTGGCGCAGTCAGTGCAACAGTGTCCGATGCACGCGTCAACGTCGTAAATACTAGACTGACGTTAGGCACCTACAATACATACATGATTGTACATGTACCTAAGCCTAGGCCTAGGGCTAGGGCTACATCAGATTCTGTTCATGAAGCCTATACTATCCTACACCACCGAGTCTCTAAACACCAAAAATCAATAATGTCATGTCAGTTGCTTGGGGGAACTGAGGCCCGTGAGCATGAGGGCCAGGGGCCAGTACTGCAGTAGGGCCAATACCGCAATGGGGCGCTCATTCCAGCAGCGCTTGTTGCGGCATGACACGGGTAGATCTACTGTAGATCTAAACTATACCGGCATACAAACAGTAGTAAAACTGCCAAAAGGGAAGTCATTATTGACAGCATAGAATATGGCCATGTGCCAATGGCCATACAAGGACGATTACGTCGACCATGTAAATTGTTACTACAAAATACAATGACTATTGCTAGCTGATGCTGATACATGGTTGTACTAACCCCCTGCCCCTGGAGAGTGGGGGCAGTTCACAAGTACAAGTTAGTTCTCACTGAGTACGTGAGAAATCCGTAGTGGCTGAATAGCCCCAGTCGGTAGTAAGATATAAATAGCTCAGTGGCTGTCACTGTAGTGTAGAGTGTAGTGTAGTGATTGACGCGGGCCAATGGGCAGTGCAGGGAACCACTATACTCTACAGTCTGGCTACATTGTACTAGTAGGCATGCATCATTGCATGGCCTTCTTATGCTGACATGGCACAGAGTTAGGCCAGCCTCTACTCTACTCTAGATTGTCTACCATGAAAACAAGTTAAAACAACGACGACGACAACAACAGCAACCACAACAATAACAACAACAACAACAACAACAACAACAACTAAGAATAAAAGATTTCAAACAACAACAACAACAACAACAACAGCAGCAGCAGCAACAACCATGGCACATCAGTGCAAGAGGCACCGGATGGCAATGGTGATTGGGTGGGGGTGGGGGTGGGGACTGCAACATCACTAGTGTGAAGTATTCCAACTAAAGAAAGTACACGATAAACAGTTTCCAGGATGGCATACATGACATGTCTGTGAATGTCCAGGCCAACCAGGTTAATCTGAGCATGGTACTGAGGAATGCTTATGCCGGGCAGCTGCCGATTAGAAATAATGGTAAAGAGACGGTATGCGTTGCCCACACTGAGTCAAGCGGACATGGAAGCATTTCTGTTACGTGAGGCATTGCATAGTGTAGTGGCAGATAGAGGGCTCAGCCCCATCATTGAATTGCACAAAACTTCAAGGTGACAACAAGCCTACATAAAGTCACACAAGAAAAAGAACCATTATTTTGCAATATCGCGAGTGAAATAGAAACAAAAACTATAGTGTTCAGCTCTACTCACGGTAGGATGCTATAATTTGTAGAGTGAGGTATGATTAAATTGATAACGGAATTAGAATCTGAATGTTACCTCTGAATGGATACAAAAATTGAAAGTAACTAGTTGCTGCACTACTAGTAGTTTTGGGCAAGTCAAGCTCAATCAAATATCAACATGACGTCGTCAAGGTTTCTGCCGAAGACACCCGGACAGTGAGTATGCATGTGTAGTTGTGAATATGACCGACTACAGTAGTCCGACAGTTCAACTGCTCAGTGAACGCTCAAAACACATGATGGCGGTGGCATCATTCTATTTCAGGTAGAAGACACGGCGAAATGACACCAAATATCAAGGAAAGCTGGGCACAAGACCCAGAATGCCAACCACCATTATAGAAGACGGTAGTGCCATCATCGGATCAAACTCAGTGTGTGCAGAAAACGACAGTTGCTAACATTGCTCAGTACTTTCCGCATCTTCCTCAATTGCAGCAGTTAATCGCATGCATGTGCTGCAATTGAGGATCGCCGAAAAGCAATAGGTATGAACCATTCGTGCAGACAGTGCCAGGCACTCATATGATCAACAGCTGATAGATATCAGCATACAGTTCTCTAAGCGAAGCGATCAAATGCAGCTTGGCTCTCCCTCAGCACATCAATGTGGCTTGGTGACGTTGACGTGCTCTCCATGATAACTGGTTGATTCAAGAAGTTGCCCTGCGAGCGGGGAATAGTTCCCGAATGACCCGTCTGCTGTGGAGCTTGACCGGCCTGTGTTGATGGCGCAGGAAGAGGTTCAGCATCGCGTGAGAGCCTCTCGCCTGGGTGCGTTTCCTGCTGTGATCCCGCGTTGACCAGCAGGGCGCGGACAATGTCCCACACTTGCATCTGCACAGCACGCATCTTGTCAAGCTGCTTGATTTTCTCAGCAATGGGCATCCGAATATTGGCCAGGCGTCCCAGCTGGTTGACACAAATCCCGTGACAGACCAACATGTCGTACCAGTGGTCAAACATGCTGTTGGAAATGCGCTTGAAATCGGATGAGCATGCGTTCAGCAGGTCGGACATGGCCTCCGTTGGTGCTGCACCGCTGTTGCCTTCACTCTGCAGCTCCTTGAAGAGAAGCTCAGCATTCTCGACGTGCAGCTTGAATGACTCGTCGCACTGCGGTAGTGTCACCGCTTCATGGCGTTGCAGGTGCTTCACGCGATCTCTGACATCGCGGAGAGCGCACTGCTGTTCCTCCTCATCCGGCGCATCTTCATCATTGTCACTCCATTCCGACAGCGTCTTGAGCTGGTTAGATAACTCACTCTCCAGGCGGCGGGCAGATTGCTGGAGAGGCACTGGCAGCACGGCCAGGACAGAATTTAGGTGATCAAGATGCTCTCTTGCACTGTCGAGTACAAACTGAAGATAAAACTTCAGGCGATTGGCAGCATCGACGCAGTCTTTGTACTGCTGCTCTAGGCGTAGCGAAACTCGCATGACACCGAGTATGCACGCCCTCTGCGACTGCATAAGTCGCTGACTGGTGCGGAACATCTGGTGCGCCAGGAAGATGCTCTCTTCGTACGCCTGCTTGCGCTTGTCGTGGCTCAGCAGAGCAGTGGGTTCCCGCAGAACAATGTGTACAAGACCGTGCACAACAGTCCTGGGCTGTGGCAGGGTAAACCCTTCCGCAGTGGGCATCAAGAACAACCAGCAATTGTTATAGGCCAAGTCCTGCACCGACCGCGATATTGACGAATGTGCAGACACGCTCTGGCCAATGGCTGAAAGAAGCACCTGCTCCGGTACGGGGATATCGGCATCCGCCGCCAGTGTCTCTTGTAGACGAGCCATGGAATTGTCCAGCTCATCAACATCATACGAGTATGTAGTACACGTCTTGGCGTAGAACACGTGCACAACTCGTTTAGTGAGGATGCGTTCCAGCAGGTCAAAGCAATCTGAACGCGGGCCTGACCTGCGGTATCCACCACGCTTCTTGCCGCTAAAGTGCAGAACGGACCTGAGCCACTCTTCCAGCGCATGCCGGTATGGCTCGCGTATGCAGCAGATGTCAGGCAGCTTCGAGTGGAAGTGAGCGAGAACCTTTTCACCACCGGTCGACTCCAGAATACCGTAGATGTGCTTGTCCTCCTTCTTGGATAACTGGTCGTACCATGTGGCAATGCCGACTTTGTGTTGGTTAAAGAAGAACGGGCGCTTGCCAGTTATGCATTCAAATGCCAGCGTGCCAAGGCTCCAATACTCGGCCGAGTAGGAATACGAGCAATCAGCTATGAACATCTCAGGTGGAAGGTACACCTGGGTGCCTACAAATGATGCGGCCATGGACGTATCGCGCAGGTTCTTCGCATAGCCAAGATCGATGAGTTTGAAGGTGACGTCCGGCAAGCTGTTGTCTGGATCCACACAGTCCACCTGAGATCGAGACTTCCCAGCCCGGTGTTGAAGGACGATATTCTCTGGCTTCAAGTCTCGATGCATGATTTTCTGCGTGTGTAGATATTCCACACCGCTGCTGACATCACGCAGCACATCCAGGGCCGTGCGCGGCGACAATCCACAACGATTTGCTGGAGCTCTTAGCTGATCCCGTAGACTGCCGCCGCCACAGAATTCCATGCACAGGATCGGACCACGACTGGTTACATGCGACTGAATGGCATCTGGTAGCTTACGAGTACCGACAATATTATCGTGCGATAACATTCCCAGCTGCTTGATTTCATCGTCCCAGCGTTTCTCCATACCAGAACTGAGGTATTTGGGGATTTTGAGGGCTATAGCCTCTCCACTCCTCGAGTGCACCCATTTCTCCACGATTCCGAACGACCCTCCGCCAATGTTGGCGATTCTCTCCCAGCCACTCATGCTAATGATGCTATAAGTATACCCCCGGCTGCGCCCTATCGCCTAAAGATATGATGCTGAAAATCAGCAAAGAAGATCTATTTGCCCTCTGCCAGTTTACCTCTTCCTACCGGCATTGATGCAGTATGTAGTTTTGCAACAATCAATGACCATGGCATGATGACATACGGCTAGCACTACATGCGGACAGAGTAGATCTACTGCCGCTACTCCGTACTCGCTAGGTCTACAATCATGTAGATCTACGTGCGCTATGCAGATCGACAAAATTAAAAATTCAATGCGTGAAACATGTTTTGACTGTTTTGTAGGCTACATGTACATCCCACAACCAGGGAGTCGTAAAATACCTGGTATTTTACGACTCCCTGACCATAACATAAGCGCGTGAGCACCAAATATTTTGAAATAAAGCTGTGTGTACGTGTGGACCCTGGCTAGCGCCAGACGTTACTGAAGTAACGCTTTGTTTTGCTCTAATTGGTGCTTTTCTCCAATGTCATGCAGTCGTATTTATTCAGCTTTTATTTCTTGTGTACTTGCATACTGGTATTAGTTTAGTCCCACAATCTGCGATAAAATGATCCGCTGTAGCACCTACTCCACTTTTATGTTTATGTATCTATGTCATTCGGATCTTCCCAAGTTGTACAATGTACTGTTGAGATACCGAATTCAAATAAATCAATACCATACCATACCATACCAACGTCTTCTGCATAGCTGCGGGAATAAGCGTTTTTTAGTTTATACCCAACCCCTCCCTCCCTAGCCTAGGCCCTCCGCCTCAGAACGTAAAAAATGTTGACATACAAGCATACATGATTGTATTAG
Organism: Sycon ciliatum; assembly: GCF_964019385.1. Lineage (NCBI taxonomy): Eukaryota > Metazoa > Porifera > Calcarea > Leucosolenida > Sycettidae > Sycon > Sycon ciliatum. Next base: position 39,942,620 of record NC_088643.1, read on the forward strand.
GCCTCGACCAAATATGCTTGCGCATATTTCCGCATATTTTGTGAGACAGTTCATTATGGCATATTGACCGACAAAGGGAATATTGGAATGAAGCCAGCATATAATTCAAATACTCGGAAGAAATGGAGGACAAAACATTCATATTATGGACAAAATGCGTTCAGAAATGCCTTTTATGGATGAATTTGGAATGGTTGAGGCGTTTGCTACATTTTCCCCATGGATGAACACTATCGCTACTGTTGCTGGGGACACACCCCAGCCATACAATTCCGCATGTGTTTTGATTTGCATCATAAGCATGATAGCTGTGAAGCCAATGAATATTCCAAGGTTGTAATTTTACTGAAATGATCTACACTTTCTGCTTATGTCGAGCATATTTTGGCATACTCTAATTTCAGAAATTTTCGGTGCTCAATATTTTCGGTATGAGGGCAACATGCTAGGTTAGATGAACAGAAATTTTCGGTACAGAGAAACAGTTCCCTATTGTATTATGTGTGTTAGTGTTTGTTCGGTGTATTGAAATTTTAGGTATGAAACAGACGCACCGAAAGTACCGAAAATAAAAGTACACCGAAAATTTGTGAAATTACAGTATTTTGGCATATCTTTTTGCATATCTTGCTAAACCTTTGGCATATTATGGACATTTCCCTTATATGCGACGAGCATAATAATTATGCTCTTTTTTTAGCATATTTGGTCGAGGCCTAGATTGTATACAATCATGTACTATATGCATGTATGACAGAAGTTGCAAGACTAGTGTACGTGTCACGCTCCAACGGCCATGTACATGCATCAATAAAATTTTTAATTGGTCAACCCCCTCCCACCCCATAACGAAATTATTTCGCCGTTTTGTGAAAAAAAGTCCGATATCATGGACGGCTTCTTACAGAGTATAGTATAGTACACTCTCGAATTAGTAGTTCAGAGCACAATCAAGTTTTTCATCAGTAAAAATATTAAAATTGCAATGGTTTGAGGAGTTGAAAAGTTCATACATGGTTGTACTGAAAGTCTGAAATGCATATTCAGGGCTACAGTATGAGCTGAGGGTTGGGTTTCAGATCAATATTTCTCAGCTCAGGCAATGGTGTGGCGCATATTTTGGGTAATCTACTCTTTCATCTTATTCTGTTTCTCAAGTCATTTTTTTCAAAAAGCAACCGTAAGGCCAAGTAAAAAAATTTGATTGTTTATCGTCCGCGCCCACCCCAAATTTTCACCCTCCGCCGAATTATTTTAATTTTTAGTACTGGTAAATGTACTGTATGTACTGCGGTCTACAGCCTTTAATCAGCATGGCCGTAGATTTTCGAAGGTCAAGTCCACAGACAGAGAGACTGAACCATAACTTAGTTGCCTTGGGCTTGAAAAGTGAAACTGATCATAAAAGTAAGTAAATTATCGTATCCGTTCCCGAAGGGAACTCACGACGGCCGCTAACACCCGATAAACCCTAGCGGCAGATGCAGCGCCTAACGGTGGGGGTGAGTGGGTAAGTCTCACAACCACTGGCACAAGTGCCGAAAACGACCCCACTAGCTGCATCCATGTACCCCTTGTGCCTGATCATAAGCTGCCTGATTTTCTTCGTTTTTCTACGTAACGTTGGTTGTTCAACTTTCCATTATCCTCTGGGGTTGTCAACACCTGCCCTACAGCCATAAATGCATAATAAAAAATAAAATTAAAAACCTCCTGTCCGCCCCGATTTCTCGGGAAAATCTGACGATAAACAATCAATATATTTTACATGGCCTAACAAGAATAATTATAATTTTGCCAGCTTTGACCCCAAAGCACGGAATTGGGGAAAACCATGTAAATCCAGGCTCTTTGACTCCACTTGCAACAGCACATAATCATTGTGCGGTTCGAGCCCCAGTTGAAGTACTTTTTTTTTTTTTTTTTTTTAATTTTGGACGCTTTTCGGATTCCAAATTTCGTGGTACTGCCCCATGTACAATAAAATCACCAAAGCAGGGAGTTGTACCCAAACTACGACTCTCTGCACCAAAGTCACCAATGAGAGACAAAGGAAATAATTACATTCAATTTTCAATATTGTCGACGTAAACTCTCAATATTCAAAACATTTGCAAATGTTTGAAGCCATCCTGACCGATTTGGATGGTTCTTGTCTGGCTCTGGGGACTGATGTCAGCTCCCCATATTAAGATTTTAACCGTGTGTTCCATTTTTGTACAGGAAACTTTGCATGCTCAAGTTGTAATTCACAAAAAAAAGTAGTTTAGTATTACCGTAGTAGCTCCTTGAGGCCCATCTCAAGAAAGGAGTTGTCCTCATGGCTGCTGGTACGTGCAGCTGGCAAGAGTGCAAGTCAAAGGCTAGAGATATTTGCTTCTCTTCTGCTCCCTGTACCATCTGATCTCACTGACAATGTATAGTGTTACAGAAACTGAAAGTACTCCTACCAGGATCCACAGCTTAACCGGCATTTCCAGGGCGTTGCCATACGCAAATGATATGCAGAAACCGGCAGATTGCCAGAGACGGTAGTTGGCAAAGGCTGATTCTTGATCTCGAGCGAAAATGATGCCAAACACAGCTGTAACACAAGCAGAAAATGATGCCAAGCACGCCACAATACAAGAAGATCATGATGCTAACTAAACACAGCTGTAACACAAGCAAAAGGTACAATTAGATCGCCTGTATTTAAAGTCGTATGCAAAATTCATGTAGAAGGTAACAAAGATCATAGCTTGTAGCACCAGGAGCTAACGTTTCTTTTAACTCCAATTCAAAATGAAACGCACTGAAACGCTACCTTATTTTCCGGAGTATAAGCCGTACTTTAAACGCTTGTGATTCACCCAAAACAATTGGTGCGGCTTACACTACGATGGGCAAATCAACCGTGATATACAGGGTGCTGTAGATGTTTGTATTTCGTGACTGAAAATATACATGAGGCTTATACTCCAGAAAATACGGCAATCGAAGCAATTTCATCTGTGCTCTTGGACAATGCAAAGCAAAGAACACCCTTTACCAGTACATGCAGTATATTAATATTATGTACCAACTAATTCCTATAGCAACAAGCTCTGGATTAGCACAGTACAGTCATGTACATGCAGTACAAGGCTGCTAGAGTGTCATCAGTTACCTCAGGTCTCTAGGCAGCAGCATCACCCCTCCACCCCTCCACCCCTCCACCCCCTCACCCCCCCCCCCCCTACATATACTGAAGTACATGTACATCACATGTTTGAAGTTGCACAATCACCATGGCAATATGATGTGTAGACCCATAAAAGGAATAAATTCTTGGTAGGAGGGAAGCAAACCAACACACGAAGCACAGAAATAGTTTTTGACTAGGCTTTTCGTACCATTACTCTTCCAGTCGAATACCACATCATTGTATTCGACTTGAAAAGTAATGGTATGAAAGGCCTAGTCGAAACTACATGACATAAAATGAGGCATTCAGCTACTTACTGTTCAGCTGTGTGTTCCAAACGGCATCTACAAATCCCCAACTTGAAGCAACAATGAAGACAGCCAGCAAATCTGGCTTCCGTATCCAAATGATGAGAAAGGCTATGAGTGCAGCGTTGACCAATGCCCCAGCCAGAACAATAGGCACGCGGCCGACATGAGCTGCTAGTCGGCCGCACAGCAGACTACTGGCTGCGTCAACTACACCCAGCACTAGCATGACATAGCCAACCCAGCCGATGCCAAGGCAATCCGTGATGTAGTACTGGACGATGCACAGTGACATGCGCAAACACACACACACACGTGCAAACACACACACACGTGCACACACACACACATGTGCACACAAAAACACACACACGTGCACACACGCATACACATGTGCACACACACACACACACACACACACACACACACACACACACACACACACACACACACACACACACACACACACATGTGGGCATCTACTTGAAGCATGCCGATAGCACAGTGACAAACACAGTCAAACTCGAATACACGTACTGCACTGAGGTACAAGCATGTACTGTAATTTCAAGAGTATACGCCGCACTTTAACCACCAGTAAGTCACCAAAAAAGTCCGTGCGGCTTATAACACGATGGTCGAATGAACTGAGAAATACAGGGTAGATTTCGTTCCCAAAAATGTGTGTGCGGCTAATACTCCAATGCGGCTTAAAACTGTTACTCCGGAAAATACAGTACTGCACAAGTGTACATGCATGGAAGTAGTTTGGTTACCTTAGTGAATTCAGCAAATATGTAAGCTTGCTGCATGCCACTGTAGATGACGACAGGGATAAGGAGTAACATGTACGGATCAATCACACGCCGTAGCGTCGCCAGACACGATGACTTCAAATCGGTGGCCTTGTACTCGGAGACGGACTTGGACAGGGAACGGAGGCAGAACAAGCATAGCAGAACGCCTGTGGAACAAGAACATACACACATTGTGTTTATGTATGCATAGGCAGGCAGATAAACAGACAGATACATACACAGACAGACATGGACGCACACATAATAGTACACACATCCACAAAAGTATACAATGATGATACTTGCCTACCACTGAAGATACCTAAATGCAGCACCGCAGCAGACCACCTCGCTACATACATTCAGCAGAGACTAGCTACTGCCACTGATTCCTGGGTGCCCGGAACCCCCCCCCCCCCCCCCGTTTTCGCTCAAAATGCAGGATTTTGCTTCATTTTTTGAAAATTTTCCCGGGGAAGGCCCCCGGAACCCCCCCCCCCCTTTGAAGGACACCACGTACTGGCGCACACGCCTGCTGACTGCCTGTACATATCCTCCAGGCAAATGCTGGTCAGCATGCCCGGGAGTCTTCAGCCGCACGGGTTACAGCATACGTACGGGATGGCCGGCTTCTACGTTCAAGAACATTCTGACCAGACCGACTGTACAGCAGAAAGTGGCTATTCCACGGCACTAAGGACCCATCGCGATCAGGAACTGAAGCACTGGAAACCCACCAGTAACCGACACAAAGGACTTATCGCAGCCATAGACCGAAGTGGGAAACCTACCACTAACAGGGGATGCGGTGTTGCGACTCCAATTCCCTTGCTATATCAGGATCAACACCCTACTTGCCTGAGGATCGTGATTTAACGTGAAACTCGGGAGTCGCAACACAGCTTCCTTTCTCTCCATTGTATCGGGAACGCTCTGCCTTCTCCTGGCATTGGGCACTCTTAAGGCAGTGGACCCCCCCCCCCCCGCGCCCTACCTGGCTACTTGTACACATGTAGTACACCACACGCTTACCAGCCACGTCACAGGCTAAGTAGACAGACAGGAGAGTGTAGCGAACCGAGTCCTTGACATCAGTGCCGCTGCTAGTATTGTTACCCGTGGCGTTGGAGTGCGAACAGGTAGCGTTTTCATCCAGCTGTTGACCAGCGCCGGTTGCATGGAGGGCCAGTGACGATATCAGATTGCCTGCAATCTGAGCACGTGAGCATACAGAGCAGAAACAAACGAACACACATGGCCTTGTAAGAGACAACAAAGCAAACAAACTAATTTGCAAAGTGCACTGGATTTCTGCGGCCCATGTAGCACTGGATTTCTGCGGCCCATGTAGCTTTCCAGAATGAATGCTAACAGTTGTGGCTCCTGGCTATTAGTGACTAGGCACCAGGTGTGCGCAGCAAGAACAACCGATTCCCTCAGTTCTCAGTGACATGTTGCAACACACGGTGGTGCCTGCGCTGGCGCACTGTTGACTGCACCTCTCGGACAGAACCGTGACAGGCAGGCCGGTGCGTTCATGAGCAGTACCCGAGTAATTGTCATGACAACCACTTGGCATCATGCTCATTCTGTACCGTGAACCCAAGACATAAATATTGACATACAATCATTGGAAAGAGGGAAGATACTTGCCAACTGTGCACATGCATAGTTTCTGCTGGGATGACAGCTAATCCATAGCTCAGTGGTTAGAGCATTGCTAGCTTGAAGCGAAGGTCCCTGTCCCCCCCCCCCCTCTCTGGTTCAAGTCCTGGGGTGACAGTCAATTTTTTCGGCAGAATTTTTCTGTTTGCATCTTTTCCTTCAAACCAATGAGTGCGTGACAATAGTTATATACCAGTACTTCTGATACGTCCATACACCAAGCAAACGTACCTGTGTAAATCCATACACCAAACATGCATTCCAAGCAAACGTACCTGTGTAAACTGAAATATGAGGAAGAAGATGCCATTAAAGCGTCCCAGGACTTTGTCTATTGTGCTTTCTGCTTCACCAGCAGCAGCAGCACTGCCCTGTTTGCTAGATCCTACGGTAGCCGCCGGTGTCTTGGTGTATTCATGATACATGTGTGCGCTGGTGGTGACGTAGATCTGCTGTGCTGTCCATAGTGGTGCGGACGCCAGGCCAAGCAAGCCGCACGCCGGCAACAGCACGTACTCAGACGGATAGTAGTTGGCCGCGGTGAATGCGCAGTGTATGCTCATGCAGATTACCATGGTGATGCGGGGTGAGAGACGCTGAACAAGAGGCGGCGTGATGAAGCAGGACACGAGCAGCATGCCGTACAGCACGGCCAGACAGGTCTTGCCCGACGTGTTCAGCGATGCCTGCAGATTCTGCAGCGCCGAGTACGCTGTGAAGACGAAGAAGAAACAGACGCTCATCATGATCAAGTTGACGAGGTGATAGCGTGGCTGCCGTGACTTGGCCGGCAAGTGAGCCACTCCGACACCGTCACCATTGTTGGCAACGGCATGGCCATCATCATCAGGCTCATAGAGAGCTATTTTATCATCGCCGCCTTCACTTTGGTCATGCGATAGGAGAGGTGAAACAGGCGACCGCTCGTCTTCTTCATCAGTATTATGCGTTGCCATGGTACCGGTATATCACACCGTACTCTCTTTCACAATACTGTGTCTGTGATAACTACACAATACTGTGTCTGTGATAACCAAATAAACAAAACTCACTTATTACTCTAGTATTCGCGTAGAAGAAGTTATCAGGAAAGATTCCTTTTCCGGGCTTGGTATGAGCTATACTATAGAGCGGCTATACTGAAAAGCGGCTTGGCATGATAAGCCAGTGTAGTCAGGAAGCACAAGCTGAACGGTACCCGAAGTCCAGTAATGACCGACTGCACTTTAGTCTTTAGCTTTCCTTTTCTACTGCAGTACTACTTGTAGTGAGTAACTCAGTATGCCGGTGATGAGTGTTACTACTGCCTTTACTTCTAGTCAGGACTGGCCGCGTCTCAACGTATCACGGTCACAGGCTCGAAACAGTCCTTGGCGTAGCCCAGCTTGCTCTTTAGCAATGTAATTAAATTGTTATGCTCGCGGCTGCAGACTACCATGTACTACAGTGCCCGCTGAGGCCCTTGCCGTAGCGCACGTATCTATCCATTGTATTTGCCCCAACCACACGGACTCTGCGACTAGTCGACTGTGGTCCTCGGTGGAAGAATTTCAACCAGAGGATCGGACCAGTGATGGTGCTCTCCGGAGCTCCCAAAATACGATACACTGCGTTCATCGGTCCATGATACAAGCGCCTGAAAAAATGGCATATCGGCGTGATCATGGTGATATCGCTCGCCATTCTTGACAGCATTTCAATGATTTTTGGAACATGTAGAAGGCTAGCTAGTCACGTGCAGTGGATCTACTCAGTAGCCTAGTGATGTACATCACGTGCATGCACATAAAAACTGGTGGACAGCTAATGCCAGTAGGTCTACAGGCTACAGTAACTGAGTGATGACTGATGTATCCACAAACAGATTTTATTTCCTGAGCTATTGAGTCACCATGGTCACTGGCCGCAAGTCCAGCAAACAACTGGCAAAGTATGTCAATTATTTTGTATTTTATATACTGCTTACAAGAATGACCTCTTAAACCGTTTCAAGTGAACATTTATTCTTTAACTTAAACAAACAAGCAATGTTTAAATATTGCATTAGTACTAGTATAATATTATCGGTCCTAAGAATGGACTTTGTGTAGCAAAACATACAAGATTAGGTATCGCCTGTAGTAATAACATCTGTCCAATGCAGTTCTGATCCGACTCCCATTGCATCGTAGTGCTGCAGATTCAACTGTTGTTGTCATGTATCCGTCATGCTGCATAGCCAGTATTAGCCACATGGTAAGCTTATGGGACTACTGTAAATATACAAAATTTCGGCGCTGCAAAATTTCGGCTTTTCACGATTTTTGACATTTCGGCGGCGATTTATTTTCGGCGTGGGGTAGAGGGCACGGTATAGTGCGACAGATGCTGTGAAAAATTTCATCGGCGTTTTAATTTAGGCGTTTTGGGTCGGTGCCGAATATAGCCGAAATTAAATAGCTGCCGAAAATTTGTATATTTACAGTATGCACACCCGCATGCACGGCAGCGATACATTGTATGCAGGGAGTATGTACATGTATGATGGTCATCCTGTACCTGCACACATGCATCTGATACGTCACACTTGATTTATCGTGTGTAAGAAATATCGGAAATAAGAATAGAAAGTCGTTCTTCAAACACCCACGCTATAACCGATACCAAGAGTACATAGGGTTTATGTACTTCACGATACTCTTGCCGATATCTACTGTATAGACCGCCGGCTCATACATGTACATGTACCTGTGCAAGAAAGGTAAATTTCCGTTGCCCGATTGCTGATCAACGGCGCCTATGACCCAAAATTATCCAATAGCAGATGCAGTACCTAATCATAATTAAATGCCAATGGTGAGGGAGGGGGGTGTTGTTGATTACTGGCACAAATGCCTAACTAAAGCCCCACCCGTCACGGATCTGTAACCATGCACTCCTTGTGCCTGGGCCACAAACAACCGATTGCCTGCATGCATGGTCACATCACTGGATCGTTCACGTACATGGATCAGATCACCGAATGAAGCAGTTTATTTTATTTTTATTTTTAACTATGTTCACATACCTAAACTCGACAATAATAAATTATAATGAAATAAATAATAATGAATAGTGGTGGCGGGGAATTGATGGCTCTGCCGACCTGAGGTCTCGGCATCACGGTGGGCACAGTACTATAGTTTAGAACAAACACAAGAGTACTTGTACTAGCACTGGAATTCAATAAGTAGATGATAACACACAATATTGACATACTGCAGAAATAGTGCATGTTCAAGAAAGAAAAAATGAGGAAGTGTGAGCAGGACTAAACGTCTGAAAGTACGATCATGTTATGCTACAGTTCAAGCTGACGGAACACGTGCAGCACTACACCGTAACCGTGTACCACGTGAAAGCAAACAGAAGTAGAGGAGACACGGGATAGCAGGCATGAGCTCAGCCGGGGTCAAACTGATAAGCGCGAACGTGAAGCATGCACTATATAAGAGAAAAACACAGAGCTCAGTACGTAGTGTTCAAAGGCCTCTTTTATGGGCAAATTAACACAATGGATTAAAATGCAATAAATACTAGTACACTGGAGAAGAAATCAGAAAAATGATGCATCTGTAAGATAAAGATTTTCAAACCCAAACCAAAAACTTCAAATCAATTTTCTAATTAATAATTAAAAAGAACTCAAATCAATAAACTCAATTCAAAAGGAGAAAAACAATAACAAAACAAAAAAACATTGTACATGTACTAATTTTAATAAGAACACTGATAACTTCATCCAGAAAAATCAAAAACAAGGAGCTCAGTACGTACCGAGTACTACACACTAAACTCGTACATGAGAATGTCACGACTCAGTATAACAGGGTGCTCTGGGCGGCTGCATTGCACATTCAACATGCTTTTGCTCTCCTTCTGTTCTCTACTCCACCTGACCTCAGCCACAATGTACAGTACTACATAGAGGAAAAGGACTCCTAACAAAATCCACAGCTTGACTGGCATTTCCAACGCATCGCCGTAAGAAAACGATATACAAAAACCGACAGCCTGCCAGAGACGATAGTTGGCGAAGGCCGGTTCTTGATTTCGAGAGAAGACGATGCCGAACATAGCTGTAACCGTGACACATAAGTCACATACACGTAACCGTGACACATAAGTCACATACACACACGCATGTACACACAGACACGCACACACACACATACACACACACACACACACACACAGACGCACACACACGCACACACACACACACAGACACGCACACACACACACGCACACACATGCACGCACACACAGAACACAAAAAAACACACATGGCCAGCAATCAAGGACATCTGAGAGTTGTATTTTTTGTACTCCTCCGAGGTGTGATTTTTGGCGTGCTGGGCCAAGCACAAGGAAGCCATCTGCAAAAAGACTGCAGAAATTGGTTGTTGTTTGATCCTTTGGTGTAATCTTTGTTTCTAGTCGAAGCTAGTTGCTGTTTGGAGCAGAAACGCTGAAATTGACTATTTTCTGCATGTACTCATACATGTACTCATGTACTCAGGCATGCAGTCTCACTCGTATTTTAGCTATTTTTCTGGAATGGATGCTGCTCTGCGCCCCTTGGTGAACATTTCCTGCGCTCGTGGAGCAGCTGAAAAGGACCACTGGTATGTCTGGTTCCTGGTTTGAAAGTGGAGAGTCGACTTTTGTGCCTTGAAAAAGGAGTAGAGAGCGATAAAGGTACGTCTGTGGCTTATTTTTGAGTGCTCCTCGTACATTTTTGATCGTGATAGAAATTCTCAGACCAAAGTCAGACCAAAGTCAGCGCGATGATGGTCGAACAGTTTTCTTGTGAATTTTTTAGTTGTTTCATCTCGTATCTATGTCAGTATCGTGATGGTGAAGTGGAGAGGGTGATTTTCTTCCTCTAGGCTTCGTTCGGCCGACTTTGCTTCGTCCTCGTTGAAAAGTGATCCTGAAAAAAAGGTCGATTCGCAAAATTATGTTGATTTTCAATGTACGAGATGACATGCGATTGCTGGCTATGTGAAGGTGCAAACTAGGGCCACACTTAAGCTCCACAGAGATCACACTCGGATGTTGATCCAAAAATACTCGTAAAGGTACCGAAATGGAAAGGGGCATTTACTCATAACCCTTTATCATGTGTCCCTTTCCTTTGTACAAGACCCGGACACTGTTCTGAGCAATTGTAGCCTGTGAAGTTCAGCCACAGAGAATTTCAGTGTTTGTCTCGTATTGTTTTTGACAGAAATGAGAAACGTCCGCAGCACAGACTTGGCATAACATTTCACCCAGCGTGGAAGCAGCGCATGCTGAAGCATGAAACTTGAGACGAAAGTCGATGTGTCAGTTTCAAGGTGTTTTGTGACTGATGTCCTGGTGGCGAGTCAGCTGGAACCGCGTATGGGCGCTATGTATGCAGGGAGGGTCGCTAGTGAGTCGCTACTACACTAGCGCACCGCTGTGCCGCGACTTTGCCCACGCATATCAACCAGGGAGTTGTAAAATAATGCCGGTATTCTACGATTCCCTGATCTCAATGATACAGTAGAGTGGAAGAGGTCACGGCTTAGACGACTAGCAAGTCAAATACGCAATCTATGCAAACTTGAATCCGCAAAATGGCACGAGGAAGGTGTTTGGTGACACTGACAAATTTAGTACTACTTCAAGTATAACAAACTCACACACATATATCCATGGGTGAATCAAGCAAGAGAGATGCACAGCTCATCTGCTGCCCGAGTTGTTACATAGCAGGCCGCACCAAGTCCTTCCACAAGTAATACACATGCGGCCATAAGCAGCCGGCGCATACACTTACTGTTGAGCTGAGTATTCGAGACGGCGTCCACAAATCCCCATGCTCCAGCAATTAGGAAGAGAGCCAGCAGATCTGGCTTCCTTGTCCACGCGAGCAGGAATATCAGTACTGCAGCATTGACCAGTGCGCCAGCCACCACAATAGGCAAGCGTCCAAGACGAGCTGCCAATTGCCCACACAGCATGCTACTGGTGGCATTCACTACACCCATTGATATCATCACGTAGCCAACCCAGTCGATGCCAACACAATCTGTTATGAAGTGCTGGATAATGCACGTACGCGCACACAAACATACGTGCACACAAACGCACACGCGTGCACACACACACACACACACACATGCACACATACACAAGGAAAATCGTTTAATATTTGTTGCTTATACACATGGCGTTCGTTGTCCCTCCTCAATGGTCTGAGTAGCGTACCCTTGTGTAGGTGCAACTTAGTAGACCTGTTCATTCCAGTCATGCCGGCATGATTGTCTTCGGGCTGATTTCACTCAGTTCAACGATGCCGCCAGATCACGCAATATTCCTTTACCCATAAGGGCTGTACACAACCACAAGCGCTTTCCCTGCCCCAATCGATATTTCCCTGCCCCGATCGATATTTCCCTGCCCCAATCGATATTTCCCTGCCCCGATCGATATTTCCCTGCCCCAATCGATATTTCCCTGCCCCGATCGATATTTCCCTGCCCCAATCGATATTTCCCTGCCCCAATCGATATTTCCCTGCCCCAATCGATATTTCCCTGCCCCGATCGATATTTCCCTGCCCCAATCGATATTTCCCTGCCCCAATCGATATTTCCCTGCCCCAATCGATATTTCCCTGCCCCAATCGATATTTCCCTGCCCCAATCGATATTTCCCTGCCCGAATCGATATTTCCCTGCCCCAATCGATATTTCCCTGCCCCAATCGATATTTCCCTGCCCCAATCGATATTTCCCTGCCCCAATCGATATTTCCCTGCCCCAATCGATATTTCCCTGCCCCAATCGATATTTCCCTGCCCCAATCGATATTTCCCTGCCCCAATCGATATTTCCCTGCCCCAATCGATATTTCCCTGCCCCAATCGATATTTCCCTGCCCCAATCGATATTTCCCTGCCCCAATCCGCGATATTCAACGTTTTAGCAAACCAAGCTAGCAACCCAATTGCAACCGAGACTTTTGAAACTTTCAATCGTACAAGGTTGCCCTGCGCATGCCGCATTACACCTCTCTACAGGCAGTTTGAACCTAACCAGTTCAGTACTGTGTGTATTGCTCAATAGGCCCGGCAGACAGTTCGTCTCGTGGACACTTAATCAGCACGTGGAAATGCCAACATGATTTTTTATCAATACACTTTGATGATGAAACACGCATTCCGAAGAACCCACGCTGAAGAATTTTGCACTTGATGTATGGTGTTTTGTTCAGAATTTTCAGGACGTCCAACAAAGCATCGTGTGGGCGGATACTGAACCCATTACACAAGCTAATGCAAGTGGTATTCAAACCCTAAGGATAATATTATTATAGTGTTTGGTGCTGATAAGTGAATAATGCCAAAAGAAAAAAAGAGGCTAAGGAAACATTCTCCCAACTACGAGTGTATATGTGCATGTGTGTCTAACAGCAGACAACCCAAAGTCATAGGATCAATCCTTCTTGAGCTGTGGTGCCTGCAAGTTTTGCCAACGGCCGTTGGTATCAAGCTGTGTTGGTATGCATGTATGCTGGAGATGAACGTGGGCTGATGGCTCCAGGATATCGCCCGAGCGAATCGGGAAATCTTAGGTATGTGGCTCCACAGAGAACGTTAAAACTATTTGCAACCATCCAATTGCATCCTGTTCGGGGAGGGGCTCACAGGATGAACAGTGCCAAAATGTGCAAGCTCTGCCACCAAACCTTTCAGACACCACGACCCGAGATAAATAATTTCCCTAGTAACCTTTGGACTCTCCGCATTTTTAACACCACACAAAATAAAGAATACAGGCTCCTTTTAAAGTTTCAAAAAGGTATTGCAACTTCTAAAAGCGTTTATGGTTTGTTGGATAAGGCTGAGCACAACTTGACAGAGACAATCAATCTATTTCACTCACTTGTAGATGTTGAGGTTAGGCTAAATTAACAAACATGATTTTTTCAGGTCAACACTACTCTAACCATCATTGCATATACTGCAGTGCCAAGAAGAAAAGAAGCAGAAATCAAGTTCCATGTCTTCAGGGTTCTCTCTTCAAGCAAGAGATAATTTTAGGGTTTTATAACTGCTACGGGCTTCAAGTTCGTAATGCTGTTTCAAACCCACACAGTGAGTGCGTCCACGGTTTGGCATGGCGTAAGGTGTGCCTGTGTGCTTGAAGAGGACCGTTAGGGCTAAGTAGACCTTGGTTGTAACCACCTCATTTACTTGGTGCCCTGCAGTTTGTATGCGCTCATTGACCTGAAAACTTAGTTTTTTTTCATTTGAAGGACATTGATGTTCAGACACAGGTCCAGTTTTCTGGACACGTGTGTCTTTGAAGAACTTCTACAATGTTAATAGAACCCAAATATAATACAATCTAAGACAGGGTTAGAGGGAGTATCTGCTTTGAAGCAGTTCAAATAAAACCTACTACAAGGCTATGGGGCCATCACATGGGACACACACTCTTTGGATGAAACGCAAAGCTCCCACATGCGTTCAGCAGTTTCAATAGGGTCTCCTACCGTGATATCAAGAGTAGAGAGGATTAGTACGTGCGACGCTATTGCTCACACGACGTGGATTTGATTTAGTTATTGACAAGCACAGTGACTAAGCCCATCTAGCCATGAGGGAGCACCACCCCGTGACATGGCTATCCGATGATTTCATTGGCTGAACCGAAGGACGGGTGCACTGGACCGCAGGAACAAAATGCCGCTGCCGCTAGAGTAAGCTGAGCTGCGTGTGCTGGGCAAACTGAGTGCGCAAATAGGAATTGACCGCAACTCATAACATGCATACGCTTTCTGTGCATGAAAACAGAAAATTGCTGACATTGTTGGTTTCAGTGGAAGGCGCCCACGGCCCGGCCCAGTAGATGGGGGTGCCTGGACCTGTGGCATCTGGAAAGGCGGCCGAGGGGGGGGGGGGGGGGGGGGAGGAGGGGGCATTATATGTTAGCTTTAGTGTCTTGCGTACTGTAATCCTCTCTATCTTGATACTTATTTATGAAGTAAAGCATTCATTCCGAACTGCGGATCAGCACTGAGGGAGCGCCAATGGAGATGCGACCCCGATGCCTTCTCCTGTAAGATGACAAATGACGGCGGCGGCATCAACAGCAACAGCAACGTTCACGTTCGTAACCACGGGATGATCCACAAGCCTGACACCAAGTCAAATTGAGGCGTACATGAGACTGCATACCAAATTCACTTCAGTATACAATTCATGAACAGCCACTACAGTGGCGTGAAGCTCAATTGCCGTCGCTTGAAACACGTGGAGGTGAGGATAATCAATTCTGAACAACCGCCGCACAACTTTTTAAAGAAGTGCAAAAAATTCCCACAACCAGGAAGCATCCAAAATTAAGCAAAAAGCTGCGCAAGGACGCAGTTCTCCACTTGAACTTCATTTTAGTGCTTGAAACCGGTTTACACTACTGTAAGTCTACACATATTTTCGGCTATTTTCGGCATGGGCACATTCGGCCTAAAAAACATTTGCAGCCGAAATTTTGTTCTGCAAGGTTCAATGTGACAGTGTAGACAGAAAGCAGCAGTGCAGGCTGAAATTTTAATGAGGCCGAATTGTGTTTTAGCCTTGGGAGGCTTACGCACACCGAACATGTGTAGACTTACAGTATGCAGCAGACGTGTATGGGCAAGAGTACATAAACCAGAGTGTGCAACTGTGCATATCAGATCTGAAACAGCGCAGTTCGTGCACTACGTCACCCTGATGAGGTCAGCCAAGCCGCGACTTGCGTACAGCTCAAATTTTCATGTTTCATAGCCCGGAAATCAGCCAAGTTTGCTTGATTTTAGACGTCCAGTTTCAGGATTTCGGTGTTTTGCGTGACTGTGTACGCTGCGTACATCCACCGACGAGTAAAGTCACCAGGCTATCCGTATCAAAAAACCGAAATCAGGACAAACTCAGTGACCTGCACCACCATGACTGGTTACGCAACTTTTCACCGTACCTGTGGCTTACCATGCCGTCAGAAATGACGTACTGCACGAATTACGCCCCCACAGGAACCATCCCGAGTTGCACACTCTGGTTTATGTACTCTTGGTATGGGTCACAGTCAGCAGAACACTAAGCCTTTCGGGTGGTGAGATTAGTTATACATGAAACTAGTTGTTTGTCGTTTTCTTGTTCATTTCAACTGTCTTCATACCGGGGATTCTCCATCATACTGAATAGCTTCTCATCATGATTCCATCAGCAGCAGCAGCAGCAGCAGCAGCAGCAGCAGTAGTAACTGCATCTGGTTATGCTCCAGGTGGTGAATGCGTTGCCTTCCTGGAAGATCCGCGGGGTCATTCTAGCCGAACACCATTAATCTGCACGTCGCTATTATCCATTTACCATGCCCGCAGCTCAAGAATAAGAAACAAGAAATGAAACACATCCTCACTCGCCACGTTTCATGTAAAAGACGACTGGTTCTAAGAAAACTTAGAATGTACTTTGAAGTAAACTGAGACTGAATCCTGTTTGATAGGGTTGCAGAGTGAACGAGGCTGCAATTCAAACGCATCCACATCGCCGGCTTCTCATCGTGTGCCCATTTATGTCCTTCCTTCTGTCTGTTAGTTGCAGATTTTTATCACCCAAAAGGCTGTTCCTGCTTTCTGTGACCCATATTCCAAGCAACCCGGAATACCTACATGTTGTTTGATGATCCAAACGTTCCAGCTGAATTGATCATACGGACCTCTCTTCCATTAGATCATCCACGGTCTTGGGCTGCATGACTGCTGCGAAACACAGCCCACACAGGGGTTCAGACAGGGCAGTAGTGCAGCCGACACCGGCTGGTGCAAAAAATACACGAACATCATGCATGACTCATGCATGACTCTTCGTGATAACGCATTCAAATCTCTCTCAGAGGGTACCGGAAACTTGTCCATTCAACAGAGACGCGCGCTGCCAGGTCGGGCCTGCTAGTGAGGCACACGATCTTCTCTAACGATACGACGGTGTCGGTTCTTCTCCCGGCCATGCCTGCAAAGACTCAAATCACAGTTATAAGAAGAACCAGCAAATTGCCAGCCCTTTGCAAACACGAGTGTGTGCTAATCGTATCAATCCATCCAGGGCTCCATGCATACGATACCCTAGGAACCTGCATTAGAGGCCTGGGCTGAGTGTATTGAAAATATCTCATACGACAAAGCTACAGCACACTAGTAGCTGCCAACACCTCAGCTCATTAGCTCAAATCAATGCTGTACTCTGCCCTGCACATACCTTTGTGAATTCACCAAATATGAACGCTTGCTCCATCCCATTGTAAATGACTGAGGGGATGAGGAGCAGCATGTATGGGTTGATCGTACTCCGTAGCGTCGCCAGAAGCGTTGACTTCAAATCCTTAGCCTCGTAGAGAGAGACGGACTTGGTAAGGGAGCGAAGGCAGAATATGCAAAAACCAAGACCTGCGAGGCAAACAACATATCCATGGCACAATGCTTTAACACACAAGCACACACACACACAAGCACACAAACACACACACACACCCTATCTCTCTCCCTCTTCCTGTTATTGACTGTTAGAAATTGAACCCATGGTCATACCCATGTATGGCAACCGACGGACCGCATGGAGGCACTCTATCCTACCCGCTGCAAGATATCACTGTGCAACATGTATCCGTCAGAATAGAGGTTACGCAATTACAATATTAATGGAGGTGTATTGCATAATGTGACATCATAAGCATTAGTTCACTACTCCATAGCATGCATATACAATGATGTCACTCGCCTAAACATCACGGCAGGCTGGGCGCTAAGCTCGTATCGGTTCGAACTGTCATAGCAATACAAATCCCTTACTCAACTAGTGCGCTAGTGTGAGATGGTAGTTGAAAACCCCTGGCTAATAACAGCTTCCTCAGCTAACTGATCCCAGAAAGGGAAAGAATCAACGGTGACTCGGATTCACGATCACAACAGATCAATTACCTGTCGACGGGAAAGACCGGATATTGTTTGAATAAATGCAGAATTGACCCGATGCCATGTCTCCCACGATGATCAAGTCTTCGCCTCGAGCAGCATGATGATGCTCGGTGACATTTTCACGCATATGCATCACGCAATGCAAAATTTGCTGTTATCTTATCAGCAGCAAATTCAGCTTATTGTTCCCAAAAGTTGTGAGAAAGCTCAACATAATACGGGATCAATGAGCAATACCTTTGTAAACCCTTTGTAAGAAGCAAAATTTAAATTTATGGCAGCGAAAAATTCAAGGCCTTTGCAAAAGCATTTATTTATCACACAGAAGGTCGCATACCGGTATGCAAACGCACATAAGGATTAGCCATACTCACTCAAAGGGACACTGAACCACATGTACAATTGCATGCATCGTGTTTAATTGTGCACACACACACACACACACACACACACACACACACACACACACATGTGCATACACACGTGCAAATATTATACATGACAGTACATGTTCTACAAACACATGGCCATAATTACGCAAACACAGAAAGAAAATAGAGCATTGAAAGTCCCTTTGAATAAGACACAATGCAACCAGGTATCTTTGCTCCACGAGCTACTAGACCTAACAGGTTAGACATGACCGTATGCAGCTGCAGTTGTGCACTCGCTTACCGATAATATCACAGGCTAAATACACTGACAAGAGAGTGTACGGGACCGACTTAGTGGCATCACCTCCAAGAGAACTGTTACCATGGTTACTGGTACTGTTACTAGCAAGGTAACTGTCACTAGCAAGGTAACTGTCACTAGAATTCATCATGTCCGACACCAAACACGTAGAGCTTGCGTCATGTGTTTGCCCAGCATCACTTGAACGGAGCGCCAGTGACGATATCAGATTGCCTGAAATCTGAGCATTCAAGGCACAAAACAAGCGAAGAAAGCATTCATTTCGGAAAATTGTAACTGGCAAGATCAGCAACAACACTCAGCTCACTGCATGCGTGCGTGTCCACAGCCACCACGTGTACTTATGCATATGTACAATGCAGACATCAAGACTGTCGGGCCCTGAGACGGAGGCACAACTTTACAGACCATGAAGTACTGCTTACCCACCCTGCCCTCCTCTGTCTGTCTGTCTGTCTATATGCCTGTGTCTCTCTAACTTCCACCTCTTTCAATTTCTACCCGTGACGCGGCGACTTCGGTGTATACATCAAACGAGTCACAGTGAAAAACACAATCTTGAATGGATGCAGTCCAGTTCAACCCATCACGGCAGGGTGAGGGTGATATAGTGCTGGGGCCAAGTCCGAAAAAGTCGCTTTATTGAGGAGTTGCATTTGACACCTCGTCCAGGAAAGATTTGACTTCAAATTCGGAGAGGCGGACCAATTATAGGAATTTTGGAGAAAACTAGAAGTTCCCAATGTTGTCCGTTTGGAAGTTATGAGCTATTTCCAAATTGCTTAGGTTACTATGGTAACCTGTGTGCAATTAGCCGTTTCTGAGGCAAAGCCGACACAATTTTGGAGAAAAAAGTTGCCTTGTTGGAAGGCGAGCTCTTTCCAAGACTGTTATTGAAAACCAGAAGTTTATAGGACTGTCGGCTTCCTTGTCACAGGAATTTCTCGAATTTCTACGGTCACCGCGGTAACGTGTATGGAATTAGCCACTTCTAAGCCAAAATCAGTGCATTTTCTCCCCTGTAGGCAGGTGGAAAGCAGAGAATAGTTATAATAATGTGGCTTAGAGGTCTATTGGGCTGTTGCAAGCCTGGTTTGTAGAGACTGGACCCCTCTCTCCTGATTTAGTGCCGGGATCCACACAAAAGGATCAAGAGGATTTAGGCAGGACTGACATCCAAGAACGAGCAAGGAAACACAACTGATAGCAAAAACAAAAACAAGACTCAAACAATTCCCTAGCATATATTAGAACTGGGGCTAGCCCCCATTATAGTTCAAATGGTCGCAAGACCAGGGCTATGCCAACCGTGGAGGTTGTAGTAAGGTCATAAGGAGCACTGTTTTCGAACACAGTCTCAGTGCATCCTCCACCTACACGTAGCTTGTAACATGCTGGCAACCAAACTACATTGTATGTTTTGTCATGTACATGTACATGACTACACGTATTTTTTCACATCCAAAGAATCATCTTGCCCGTATAGAGGCCAGTACTGTGAGGTGTACATGTACATTGTACAATGTACTGAACTGAAGTACATGTCCAGGACACTGTTGAGGTATTCATTATTGTTATTGTTGTTGTTACTGGTGTGCCATTTAAATTACATGTATACATGTACTTCATGCACATGTATAGTCGTTCAACCAAACACACCAAGTTCCCTTCTCATATCACACGGAGATGCCAGGACTTGGAAGACGAGAGAGATCGGAGTATGCAAACTGGTCCATGGCAGGGCAGAAACCTCACTATTGTCACTAAGAACTCCACAACCTGCCGATCAACAATTTTCTCCAATACGTTGACAATTGGCAAGAGATATGGCTTGTAGGAGTTGAGAGTAGTCAGTATTATTATGGCCATAACTGTCTCCACATTTACATGATTATATACATGTACAGGTGAAACCATCCAGGGTGTTCGATGTACATAGAATAATCTGTGGCATCAGGTACTGTACTGTATTTGCATCACTTGTAGCCAAGTTGGATGGTGATTAACTGCTGCACACGTATATGTACATGTATCTGTGAGTGCTGGAAATGATGCCACATGTACCGGTACAGGTACTAGCAAGAGTGTATAACCCCCCGCTTATACACTCTTGGTACTAGGTGTAGAATTCATAGTGGCTCGGCTAGATAGCAGGAGAGGTCACTGCCCCATGGGCCATGGGGTCAGTCCGGGACTGTTTTGAAACTGTTGCTTGATCAGAGGGATGTGACCAGACCTTCCTGTGTAAATGCTTGCTGTGAGTTGCTGAAGGATGACACATGAGCACGGAATATGTGGCGGAGTTTGTTGCATGTTGCGGTTAGGGCAGTTGTTTGTCTATTAGCCATCTCGTTGATCAAAATTGTCCTTCCAGGTCTTGGCGTAGGCCCCCGCCCCGGTCTACATGTACATGACTGTATTTCATGGGCAATGTGCTTCCTAAACATGTACATGTACATGTCGATTGGACAGCCTGCATGACATTGTTCCATAAAAAGAAAATGTGAATTGGGTGGAAAGTACTAGTAGTGGATCATGGTGACCAATCCTGTCAACATAGCACACCGCTGTCTGGGTACTACATGTACATGTACATTGTATTATGTGAAGGAAGGGAGGAAACAAGTGCCAGGTCAATGCAATCCCGGTAGTGTTAGAGGGGAGAGGAGCCCAGTCTCTACAAACCAGGCATGAAGAAGCCCAATAGACCGCTGAGCCACAATATTATAACTATTCTCTGCTTTCCACCTGCCTACAGGGGGGAAAATGCACTGATTTTGGCTTAGAAGTGGCTAATTGCATACACGTTACCACGGTAACCGTAGAAATTCGAGAAATTCATGTGACAAGGAAGCCGACAGTCCTATAAACTTCTGGTTTTCAATAATAGTCTTGTAAAGAGCTCGCCTTCCAGCAAGGTAACTTTTTTCTCCAAAATTGTACCGGCTTTGCCTCAGGAACGGCTAATTGCACACAAGTTACCATAGTAACCTAAGCAATTTAGAAATAGCTCATAACTTCCAAACGGACAACATTGGGAACTTCTAGTTTTCTCCAAAATTCCTATAGTTGGTCCGCCTCTACGAATTTGAAGTCAAATCTTTCCTGGACGAGGTGTCAAATGACACTGTCAGATTTCTGGACCTGGCTCCAGGACTAATAGGGGGGATCCGCAGTGCATTACTGTATTGCCACAGATTACTACACCGTTGGTGCCAGTCACTCATGCGCCCAGGCACAAACTCTTCCAGTCAGGGGAGCAGCTAGACATACTGTCCAAACACATACCGTATGTCAGCGCCTTTAAAGCCATGTCCTTATGTTCGAAACACCCCTGCTTTCCTAGCTATTTTAGATGCAAAATGACTCACCCACTACGCCAAGCAATAAAAGTCAAAGTCTACACATAAATTTCACTCTAAATCCACTTGTTCACCCTTCCTGCTGGGCTGTAAGTTTGTTAGTATAGTACTTATTCCTTCATTTTTACAAAACATACTTCACATGTCACTTCGTTTATGAAGCCCATGGCTTTATAACTGAGACTGGCGTTATGATCGAATATACCTCCATGGTTTTAAAGCCTGCGGGCATACGGTAATTATTATCAGTAGCATATCGTCGTGTTTCGCTACCCTGCGTTGTCTTCTTCTTTCCGATTGGCGAGGACTTTTGTATCTGTGCTTGCATTTATTTTATGAAGTTTGTGTATGCAAGGGATCTCGCACACCGAACCTGTGTTCCAAGTTAACTTACCTGTGCGAGCTGAAATATGAGGAAGAAGATGCCGTTAAAGCGTCCCATGACTTTATCTATTGTGCTTTCTCCTTCAGCAGCAGCAGCACTGCCCTGTTTGCTTGATGGGCCTACGGTAGGCGCCGGTGTCTTGGTGTATTCATAATACATGTGTGCGCTGGTCGTCACGTAGATCTGTTGCGCTGTCCACATCGGCGCGGAGGCCAGGCCAATCAAGGCGCACGCCGGCAAGAGAACATACTCGACGGGATAGTAATTGGCTGCGGTGTATGCACAGTGCACTACGATGCACAGGATCAGTGTGCCGCGCGGTGACAGGCGCTGAACTAAAGGCGGTGTGATGAAGCAGGCCACAATCAGCAGACCGTAAAGCACGGCAAGGCATGTCTTGCCGTGCTCGTTTAGTGATGCCTGCAGGTTCTGCAAAGACATAAACGCTGTGAAAACGAAGAAGAAGCAGATGCTGACCATGATCAAATTGATTAGGTGATAGCGTGGCTGCTTGGATTTATCCTGTTGCGACTGTTTAGCTCCAGCCGCGTGAATGTGAACACCTGGCTCGCCGACAGCCTTCCCAGCCTTGCTATGCTCAATGTCTTCATAGTCAAACTTCAGAAGATCAAGAGGTGAAGGGCACACTTCATGACGTTCAGGCTGTTGTAGTGTGACGTCACGATGCTCTTCTTCGCCATCGATATCATTCTTTGTCATGGTACTAGTAAAATAATCACAAATCTGTTTTTCCTCGCTACACAGCACACATGCACAGTGCAGTAGTTACACGTCGGTGTACTCCGGTACAGTCAGTACAGCAATCCGTGACTTGCTCTGGAGCTGGCCAATATCAATGAGTGGTCTGAAAATGATGGACCAGCGGCCGCGAATCCAAGAGGCAACAAACGGACAACGTTGGCTCAACTGGTGTCTCGCTCAAACTCATACTTCAGCTCACATCGACACCATACTAGAGAAACTCTCGTCTTGAACAAGGTTTCGCAAAGTTTCACAAGATACCTGGTTACGTTGCTTACGCATCAGATACTAGCGCTAGCAGTTCCCTTGCTCTCCAACCACGCGCTAAAGCAACCGACTCCAAAGAAACGTTTACACATCGACTTTACGTGGTGTCTGGCACGCACACCTTTTTTTACTATCACTACAGACGGCAACTGTCGAGTAAGTGACTTGCTTTCTGCCGGTGTCACAACCATAGCAGCGGGAACTGCGCATTGGATTGCGGATGTGCACGGCTCGATACTGGTACGGCTGCAGTGGTAGTAGTCGAACTGGTAACTGCAACCGCTGCGGCCTGTACTCTGTAGGTCTACCCCGCGGCCCGGGTACAAGCAGAAAGGAACCGTACAGCTAGCTGTACTGTTCTTTTGTGTTCGCCAAGCACTACGTAGCATGCACTGCGTAGATCTACGTGCATGCGTGTCTTACGCTAGCGCATAGCTGCTGAGCTGAGCTGAGTCACAGTGATCTGGTGATCATCTAGTGAGCGTGGTGAGTGTATTCACGCATTTTTCATCTTCTACCCCGCCCCTAGCTATCCCTACACAGACCAGTCTACACTGCATGCATGCAGGACTGACTCGACTGACAACAAAGCCTACTTACTTCCTTCCAAGGCTTATAAAAAAGTTATACAATCATGTACATGTAATTATTTGTGAAAATGTGGTGAGCATATCTATTTTTATTATTCTTTGTGGTGCAGACAGACTAGTAGACTGTACGCAAGGCCAGAGCAAGTAAACAATACTAAACATGGTAAACAGGTAAAGGCCTGGTGAGGGTCAGTGTAGTACCAGAGTACAGTCACCAAGGTCAGGAAATGGCAGTGGTCACCCATCACCCTGCACTGCCTTGCCCTGGACGCACCTCCAAATCACTTCACTAACTAATCTTGTCTGCAGAGTTCAGTTCAGATCTACTAGTACATAATATAATAGTACTGTCAGGATACGGTTGGTAGAAGCCTGAAAGGCTGAAGCCTAAACATGGTAAACAGGTAACAGTTAGTTAGGAATAGGAGTGGGCAAGTGTCAACGGAACAGACTTGTTGTAGACTAGATAAGACTCAGCATGCACTGCTATGCATGCAGTCAGCATTTTTGACTTTTGTAGTGCAGCAAACTGGACGGTCCAGTTTGTTGTGAACCCTATATCGGGCAAAACTGGAAAAACTGGATGCAAGATGCCCCCAATTAGACTTGCGCGTTTGCGTGCCAGCGCTATCGATTCAGATCAGAGCACGTGACGCACATAACCATAACGCAGCAACCATAACTACCTGGATATACATGTACATGTAAATCGATATCAGATCCGATCGTGCTGCAGTGCAGCTAGGGCCCGGTGTACGTGTAATCATGGTAATATGCCCGAAACTTTGCCGAAAATGCTTTTGGGAAATTCTCGTAAACCTTGCCGAAAATGCTCCCAAACCTTGCCGAAAATGCTCGGAAAATGCTCACTTTTTTGTAATCCTCAGCACACCCCGTCAAAAGACTCAAAACCAGGGAGTCAGAAAATACCGGTATTTTACGACTCCCTGGCCAAAACCATTATTTTCAATTCATAAACTACTCAACAAGTGTCAAGAAGCTAACCCACGGAATGCGGAAATGACGTTCTTCTTTGGGAAGTTTTTCTTCTCTCAATATTTTTGATACACAACGGCCAAGTGCTCCGTTTCCCCCAAAATGCTGCATCACGAGCCCAAAGTGCTGGGTTCGAGGATGGTACCGAAAATGCTCAAAAACATTCCGGCACACGGGGCCTAGCTGCAGCCTGCACTGCATGCTGCAGTGTGCGTTTTGCAGACCAGGGCCAGGCTAGGCTAGCCTGGACTGCGACAAAAGATGACGATGCTACGAGCTTCTGAGAAGTTCCGATTCCTAGGTTCTTTTGTAGTCCAGATACCCATTCTTCACCCTCACCACACAAGATCATTGAAGATGTCACGACCAAAGGCAAAGCTTCACTTCAAAACCAAGTACATATTACAAGTACGCGCAAGTACGCGCAACAGAACGCTAGAAGTGTCATGTAGAACAACAACAACCGCAGCAGCAGCAACGACGACGACGACGACGACGACAACAACAAACAGGCAAATGAATCGATGCAAAGAATCTTAAGCTATAAAAGTTGGTATCCGTAGTGATGTTTTGCCTTTTGGCTCCGAAAGCACTACAAGCATAATGTTTGCTCCACAGCTGCTCCAGGTCCAGGCGGTGAGGTGCGGATGTTGAGGCTCAAGTTTAATGTCAACAGCCGGTGATTGACAGGCAGCCAGAATGCGGTGCACGGAAGAACGGACTGCGGCGAAAACCAGTGATGGCTGGCAGGCTGACGGGCGGAAGCAGCATGACGACGGATGGCGGCGGCAGGAGGGCGTAGTCCGCAGCAGCTCCAGGTGTGCCGAGGGCGGGTGGGCGGCGAGAGGCACCACAAATTCCCAAATCCGGAAAGTCAAAATACTATAATGCTCCGCGAGCGCAGCGTCGGGGGTCACCAATTTAGGCACCCAGGATGGCAGAGGTCGTATCTGTTCACGGGGGAGACAGATGAATCCCGGGACATACCACCCTGGGGCCTAATAAATTACAACTCCGAGGAGAGGGCAACTTTGTCTAATTGTTGTTGTTTATTTTAGAGCAAAGAGAAAGAAATGTGTCATGCGCATGCGTATATCTGGTGAGGGAGCTGACGTCATGCAGCGAGGTCGCTACAAATGCAGTACTCTTGGAGCAAAATTTACATTAGCCTAACCAAACAGTACAAGGCATAGGCATAGTGGTCGCCTGCGGAGGCGAAGCCTAGTTTGTGTGTTTCTGAACATTCAAGCGATGCCAACGCGAATCCCGCGAATTATTATTATTATTATTAAGCTCACCTGGTGAAGGGTGCCCCGCGTGTATTGAGCCGCAAGGAGTGATAAAGATCATGAATGATGCGGCTTTCTTGCAGGTTTGCCGAGTGGAACTGGTGGAAGTGTAGCGTCTCTGACGTTCTCGCATCATGACATCATCATTTGTTTGCATGTACACGTCATATTTTCCTCATCATCACAAACACTGATTCACCATACTCTCGCACACATTGTAATACCTACTACACGTACTTCGCTACCATAATAATTACGTAATGTTTGGCTAGCATAGTTCCAATACACATTACGACATCTTTTGATGTTACGCACTCCTCGCCTACAACGCTATTGTAGAAAAGTAGTCTTTACTCATCTCTTGTAAGTTCTGTTTGCATCCAAACACTTCTTCCAAACAGCACACGTCAGATATCTAACAAAACAACAAACTTCATTGCACAGTCTTCTATCACAATCTCTTTCCTATATAAACCTCCTTTCTCTTCACTTTCTTCATGACATTTAGTGTTCGCCAGTCTTGTAAAGATCTTGGAAACTAACACTCGTTGCACTGTATCTAGACTACTAAATTGGTGACCCCCGACGTGAGTAAAGTGCAATATGTCCAGCGACGATGGTTCTTCCGCTTCCGCCTCTGGAGCTTCAGCTGCCGCTAGCTCCTCCGCCCCGGCCCAAAACCAACCACTCGCCCGCAACGACCAACACGACGCACCGGACCGTCCGGTGTCTGCCATCACCTTCCGACTGCCGCAGTACTGGCCCGGCGATCCGCAGCTTTGGTTTGCACAGGCAGAAGCGCATTTTGCCCACCATCGCATCACCAACCCGCGGGCCAAGTATAATGTCGTCGTGAGTTCGCTGGCTCCTGAATACGCCGCTGAGATTCGGGACTTGCTCCTAGCGCCGCCAGCCGAGGAGCCGTACCAAGTCCTGAAAGAGGCGCTCACCGCACGCACACAAAAGTCCGATCAGGCACGGTTGCGTGAGCTACTCTCAACAGCCGACATCGGGGACAGCCGACCAAGTCGCGTCCTCCGACGCATGCAACAGCTTTTGGGCAGTAAGTCTCTAGACCCAACTATCCTGCGCGAGCTATTTGTACAGCGTTTGCCCGTGACGGTCCGCCTGATTCTGGCTGCAACACCTGCAAGCCTCAGCCTGGACGAACTTGCAGCGCTTGCTGACAAGGTGGTTGAAAGCACGTGCTCAACCCCACTCACCGGTACAAGTGTTCACACTCTGAGTGAAGCCCCTAGCCCTGCTCGGTCTAGTACGTATACGGCCTTATCATGTAGATCTACAGCGTCCACAGATGCGGAACAGGCCTGCACCGCTGACAGGGCTGAGATGGCCCAGCTCCGAGCTGAACTCGCCAAGCTGACGTCCGCTGTGAATGTGATGACCCGTGACACCGGTGCCCCTTCCCAGCGTGGCCGCCAACGAGAGCGTAGTCCCGGGCCACCGTCACGCCACCCAAGTGCCTCCAGGTCTCCCGGCCGTGACAATCACGACGACCTTTGCTGGTATCACCGTGCGTTCGGTGCGAAGGCGAACAAATGCCGAGACCCCTGCCGATTCCTGTCGGGAAACGGGAAGGCCAGCCACTAGTCGCGACCGCTAGTGTGGTTGGCCCCTCGAATACCGCTACCGGTCGCCTCCTATTCGTCAAGGATCGCTCCCAGTCCGTCGAGTTCCTTGTCGACACCGGCGCCGCCGTCAGTGTTCTTCCTCCGTCATTCGTAACTCTGTCTCGTCGTGTTCATCGCAATAGTCCTCGTCTCCGTGCAGCGAATCAGAGCAGCATCGCCACGTACGGTCAGCAGCTGCTAGATTTAGACTTAGGTCTCCGACGCACTTTCAAATGGGTCTTCGTCGTTGCTGACGTCAGCTATCCGATCCTGGGTGCGGATTTCCTTGGCCACTTCCAACTCACTGTCGACCTGGCCGCCAGATGTCTGCGGGACTCCACTACTCAACTTGCCGTTGTCGGATTCGCCTCGGATGTCAGCACCTCCGCTACCAACCTGCTGGACACTGATAGCCCTAGTGAGTATTCTGCCCTGCTGAGTGAGTTTCCTGACCTTGTCCGACCGACCACTGGTGACTCGCCTGTCAAGCACAATGTGACACACCGCATAGTCACATGATGGCCACCCCGTCCACGCTAAGCCTCGCCGTCTGGCACCCGACCGCCTTGCACTGTATCTAGACTACTAAAGAAGGTTCGACGGGCTTCTCGCGACTCGCGTGCTCCAGAGTCCAGACGCAGCCGTGACTCATGATCAGTCACTCAATTAGTTAGTGTCACGTTTAGTTACAGTCGGCAGGAAGCGAGAGCTCCGACGTTCGGAGTAGACACCTTCTTCACCGCCGATGTCGCATACTACAATAGTAGTCTACATCACTATTCTTAGTTCGCACTGTGGATCACGAGACTAGGCGGAGGCACAATGACATGTCAATGATTGGCAATCGTGACACATGCATTGTGTGCATGAGCTAGCACAGTCATACTCATACTGACAAGTGACATACTAGTACATGACAGTAGTAGTACAGTGTACTAGTACTCAGTAGCAGAGAATAAAGGCTGTGTCAAAAGAGCCCTAGCGCATGTAGCCATGTAGCAGACTGGCACAGTGGCAGACTGGCACAGTGCCAGTGCATGACTGTATTGTACCTGTCTGTACTGCTGAGTCAGTGCTGACACAATCATAATGATAACAATGATGTGACCATTAGCATGATAATGGCTCTCACCAAGGCAAGAGTAGATCTACTCTTGCTCTCACTACAAGTCTCCCAGTATTTTGTAACTACATGTATTAATTAAACTTGTAATAATTGTACTTTGTACTTCGAAGTAGTCCTTTCTTCCGATGGACATACTCACATAGTCACATAGCTCAGTGGTGACTCTTCAAGACACAATGACTCATTGAGTCATTGACATCATTGCCATTGGGCCCTCAATGGATTGAACCGGCTCCATACATGTACAATCGTCATGTAGTGGTCCTTGCGTCCTTGCAACAATACGATTTCATAGTCATTTCCTTTGGACACGACTCCCTGCATGCATGGTGTAGACCGAATAGCGGCAGTCTACAGCGTGCATGCATTCGTACAGTACTGGGTTTGTTATGTTGTGAATAGTATCCCTCTGTTTTGTTACCAGTATCTGTGATCGTGAGTGACAAGCGAAGTGACAGCTACAGGGCCATGCCATGCACACCGTACCAGGAACATGTTCAGAACATGTACTGAGTCTGTGAACGTTTACAAGTAAACACATAGCCTTTTAAAATACATTGTACAGTCGTCCCTCTCTAATCCGGCACTTTATAATCCAGCACCCTCGATAAACCAGCACAATTTTCAGTAGCCAAAATATCCTCTTCACGCACATTGCAGCAGTAAATCAGATTTGTTAATCCAGCACCCTCCCTAATCCAGCAGATTTTCGTGGCACAAATGGTGCCGGATTATAGAGGGACCACTGTACAAGTAATAGTTAACAAATAACAAAGTAACGTTAGTACATGTGCATGACGTACATGTACATAATCAGTGTCGTACTCAGTACTTCCAAGTACATGCATATGACTGTGATGTTCCGGCATGTCTTGTAAGAATGGTGATGCAACTTACTGCAAACAACAGTTACATACGTTACTAAACTAACCATTGGCTAGTCACGTGCTTTACTAGCCTTTAGTTTAGTAATTTTAAAAAGTACGTTCTAGTAATTACATGTTACATCATGACATGCACATACATGTGCATGTAAAATGCTAGTGAGAGGCTGATCTCGCTGAGTGAGTGCCATGCCGATTGACCAAGTTAGTTACGTCCACCAAACGTTTAGTTTATTTCTCAAGCTCAAGCCAAGAGTACATAACATTAAACCATGTGCTCTTGATGCTACTGAGTAGACCTACTGACTGTGTCGCTAGCCCTAGCCCAGCTCAGCTGTCCGTCCGCCTGGTTGCATGACTCACCGGGCCTTGACCTCAAAGTCGTGGCAGCCGGACTTGCTCAAAAGACTCCAACTTCTGGTTAGGGTGGCAGTACAGCGTAGACAGGAGTGCCGTGTGTATCATCGTTTTCTCGACTCCAGACCAGTAGACTCTATTACTTTATTAGTTTAATAGCTAAGTAGCCAGTGGAAATGATGATATTCGCCATGGACGCCCATTTGCCACTTCGCTCTATCGATGCCTGGTGCTGCAAATCATCGTGCCTCCCAAGGTTGGGAACCGGACAGATAGCTAGCTACCCACTGCCCAGATAAAGAGCCACGGTACGCGGTCCAGCCCCCGAGAGCAGTTTCCCAATAGTGCTGTGCCGATACTCTCAATACTGCCGCCTACTAGCCGCGCTACTAGTTGTAACGGATGGCTATTGAATATTGATAAAGACCAATTTACTAATCTGATCATTCTTGCACACTAGCAGTACACGTGTACATGCCTGCGAAGAAGATTTCCGTAGCTAGAACTACATGTAAGTGCATGGCATGATACAGCTACAACGAGTATGTAGCACCGGGTTTTGGTATTTCACTATGCTGGCACCGGACCTCTTTCGCTCGCAAGATTTCCAGACGGAGCATGATCAGCAGAATGTACAATGACTATGACTATGTATTCCGATAGCTGCTGAGCTAAGGACTCTCACAAAGGACAGTGTACTTGTGTGTGAGTCGTTAGTTCAGTAGCTATCTTCCAGTATAGAAGCTACGGAACACGTCCGAGGAGGGAGGAGCAGGGAGCAGACTCGACAAACAGGTAGATCTACATGACTGTATACGCCACCCCACCAGGCGGCGCAGGGCCTAGGGCTACATGTCGGGGGTAGCGCAGATAATTATGTACATAATCAATTTTATATAGGGCTGAAACGATCGTGGATTTTCACGTATCGATTACTCTTTCGAGTAATCGATTATAATCGTTAGCAAATAGAGTCATAATTCAGTGCAAACATTACTCTGTTTCCTCAAACTATGCCTTCATAATACCAACAAATCTGCATTAGTGAAAGGGTAGCTCCGAAACATGGCAGTTTTGAAGTCAATTTAACCTCAGAACGTGAACCATACCCCTGGCAACTGCATACTCCCAGCGGAAACTGATTCAAACTTACTTCACAAAACGAGGGTTTACAGTACTTTCTGGACACAAATTAAAAAAACGCAAAATAATCGTAATCTGAAACTCGGGTATTGAGCCAGTAAAAGTAGAAAGGAAAAGGACATATGGAAACGAGTTAAGAGTAACTCTCCTCCACTGTAACTAGATAATCGTAATCGGTAATCTAAACGATTGCTCGATCGTTAGAGTTATCAAACGAGTACGAGGTGATTCGTAATTTTTTAACATTGCGTCATTTCTTAACAAATCGGTAAAATATCTCATTGCCAGCGCCTGCAAAAAGTCACGTCAAATTTCTTTTTGCCATTGCCATTGTCAATGTTCTGTCAAGTTCGCCTCCAAAATTGAGACTGATATTCCTTCAGGAAGTGACATTGCAAGAGCTTTCAGTCTGCATGTGCGCGATGTTCACGGTAAAATAGAGTCTAAGAGAGTCATAGCCGCTGGTTTCAACCTCCAGTGACAATATATTTAGCTGAAAAGGAAGCATATGATAGATACATACTGGAAACGACGCCTGGGAAGGAGGAATGGGGTGTGTTGGCCCTGGTAATGGCCACACATTGGCAATTACTCTGTCCCTGCGGGAATTTGCGGAAAAAACTCCCGAAAATTTGCGCAAGAAATTGCGGCAGAAGGTAACAAAAAATGCGACGAAATGTGCGGAATGATGCAGAACTTGCCAGGAATTCGCGAAATTATTTGCAGAAAATTGCGGATTTGGGCCAAATCACGAAATTTGATGCATCGTATATCTACTCGGGAGTCGTACTGTGCAAATACCCTAGGATCATGGAAAGAACTGCGTGAAAAGTGCATAACAATGTGAGATGTAGTGCAGAAAACAACAAAAAACGCGGGAAATCGCGGATTTTGCTGAAAATCGCGGGTTTGGGCCAAAATCGCGAAATTTGTTGCATCCGTGGAATCGCGATTTCCTGGAGGGACAGATTACTGAATTTACTAACAGATGTTGATCACAATTGCATATAAAATCAGGGTGATACACCTACTGCTATGGGAGCTTGAATGGCTTGTATTTGGATCAACATGATCTTGATCCAGTCTTGCTGGACCATCCTGGATACGTAGGGTCTCTTTCTATTGAAAACTGACTTGAAATTGTGCTGCTAAGGCCTATTTTGCCATGATATTAAGAAATGACCACAACAAATAATATGCGGAAAACTGCCATTTTTCAACTTCCCCCTGCTTCCCAACACCAAGGAATATGTGCATGAACAACCCACCATTGCAATCTAAGGACATCAGTATTACATTTTTGGAGGAAGAAATGGAAAGATTCGCACCTCGAACCCTACGGAAGGCTTTTTTACTTTCGTGTTAAATAATGACGAATCACCTCGTACTCGATTATTCGGTATAATCGTTTCAGCCCTATATCATTGCACTGTAACCCCCCCCCCCCCCCCCACTACACCGTTGGACCAGGCCTAGGCTAGGGCTACAAGTAGAGGGGGGGGGGGGGGGTGGTGCTACTGTACCCCCACCCTCCGCCTCAGTTGCACCAGGCCGCAGGGCTACATGTGGAAAGTACACAACAATAAGAGACAAGATCAAAAGGAAAGCTTTACAATAATATTAATAATAAAACATAGCCATAAACATGCAGGTTTGCCGAGTGGAAGGTGCGGCGTGCTCCTCGTGTGCTCCGGATGGCAGTCGTGAGTCAGTCAAGTGTCAAGTTCGGCAAGAAGCGTGTGTTCCTAGTTGGAACAATCAACTTCAAAACATAGCCTGTAAAATGTAAAGAGTTACTGAGTACAGTTATAATATCCAGTATCCATGTCCAGTGTTTATAATAATTATTATATGGGGCTACATGTAGTGGGGGGGGGGGGGGGGGTGATGGTTACTGGTATTTACTCCTACCAGGATAATGGGCCATTCACGCCCAAAACGTGGAGTACGTGACGTTTTCGCCTGGATAGCCATGACAACATGGAACGTGGCGGGAAAATCGTACCCCTGATACGAAAACGTAGACGACGTATCCAGACCCCTGCACCGACGTTCGTTCTGTCGTTCCCAGCTGTTTGTGTCCAAAAGAAGCTGCGCGCACAGCTGTACGAAAAGCGTATACGTGCCTGTATGAATACATCTGCATGAAAACGACGTCTGCCAGTACGTCGTATTCCAAAACGTGACGCGTATTGTAACGTAGTACGAATAGCCTATAAGAGGCAAGAGCAGATACGCGCGGTGCAACTCTGCTCTTCACATACACTCACTGATCATTAGCCTCACAAGACAATGACTTGAATTTCTGGATTTCCAACACAAATTCATAACACCTGCTTTCAGTTGCCACAACAACAAAAAGCAAAGAAGAAAGCGAGAGAATGAAAGGAGAGACAATATCAGAAACAAGACACAATCATCTGCTGCACATAATCAATTTAACTGAAGCGTAATTAATAGCACGGATATTAACGAGGTGCAGAAACAAATAGAAAGGGAGAAAAGTTACTCTCAACATTAGCAGGTACTCAGATATTGAGCGACTGGGAGAGCGAGATATGCGTCGCTGATTTTAACACAAAAAACAGAGGGCAAAATGGCTATAAAAATAAGCTTTAGACTTCACTGCACGAGGAAGAAACACATAAAATAAGAACCACTGAAACGGAAACAGACGAGACAGCCAGAAACACGTCCTGTATAAGCACAACTACAACACAAGAGAGCAATGCGACTGCAGTCACTAACCAGCACTAGCCAGCACCACCTTCCAGTGGAACAACACACGCACAGCCACCAACCAGCACCACCAGTACTACCTACCAGTGGAGCAACACAACACATGCACACATACAAGCAAACATTGAAACAAGAGAGCACCAGCACCAACACACCACGCACGCGCCAACAAGGACCAACAACACAAGACACTGGAACGAGCACAACTCCACGACTAACGTCACAACATCCAGGTTTCATGATAAGTGATATATAGGGGGCACAAACACACACACACACACAGCGACAGCTGCCTTTCATCTAGCCGCTCTGATTGGTGTAGAACTGAGTACTACATTTCGTAATTAGTACGGTCTGCTGGCGTCCTTGCCACGCTTCAGTGACACCTTGAGGCGCTTGGTTCCAATTTGGAAGCCATTCATAGACTGAATTGCAGTTGCAGCTGATGTGGCGTTGTCGTAACTTACAAAACCTGAACAGAGCAAGACAAACAAGAAATCGGCAAATAAGTCTGCTAAACCTATAAAAAAAAGCACACTTCAACCCAAACATGTGCACACATGTAGCCTCTGTGTTCCACTATTGCAAGAGCAGAGCAGCATTGGCTGGACAATACTACAGTCTGTTTCAAAAAGATTAGCAATCAGGTTTGGGTCTTGAAAAGTATGAAGATAAGGGAAATTTGGACAACAAAGTACATAACATGGCTTGTTAGGGCACGGCAAATTGTTCTGTGAAGGTTTCGGAACAATTGGACCAACCGTTAAGGCCGATTCATACTTCATGTCGCGTACGGGAAACGCGTTGCGAAAAAGTTGATCTGAGCTCAACTATTTCGCGTACGGGAAACCCATCGCGCGACGGGTTTCCCGTACGCGAGATGAAGTATGAATCAGGCTTGAAGGAGTTAGAATTTCGGCCAGGTTTCTGGCCTTTTCCCATGGTTTATAATTTGCCCTGGAAGCCAGTATCGATTTGTTATCAAAACCCACGATTTATCCCTTCCTTTTTGGCCTTGTGGATTTGAATGCTGTCTGCTGACCATGAAGTTGTGAGTTCAAATCCCAACAAATCTTCAAGTCAATCATTTTTTCATTGTTTTGGTGATCACGCTGGTAAGTTGCAAGACAAAGAAGGTGGCTGCGCCAAACGACTTGTTGTTGGAGCTCGCGTTTCCTGTCGAACTGACTAACACTTGACTGGCTCACGCCATGTGAAGTTGTGAACACGGAAGTCATTGCGCTGTAGCTACGTGTTGTTGAATACACCGGCACATCGATCGATTTCTATTTGAGAATTATTTTAGTACAGTTGCGCTCACTGAAATCCGACCCAAAGTGCAAAGCTGGCGCCCTGGACCAGTTCCGATTACATCGTTGTGGGTGTACATGTGTACGTCCAGCCGCATTCATTCCACTGCCAGGGCGTCAAGGGCCGTGCAAGTTGAGGGCGCCGGTTTTGCACATTGGGTCGGATTTCAGTTAGCGCAACTGTATTTCAAGATCGCCAATATATTTGAATTTAAGAGTCAACGCCGTCTTCTATCAGCTTTCACAGGCGTCTGCTTTTCTCAAAATGTCGTCAAAGTTACACGGATAGCTTTGCCACATCATGGCCTTGGGAATGAGTCTGTGTCGATGCCGTTTTCGTTACATCGTGAGAGTAAATTGCATCCGCGGCAGCTCAAAGAATCTATTTGGTCACAAAACGAATTGGGACGCATCCCGCTCGTCAAAATTTACCACACTTTCGACATGTTCTCTCTGACTCCATATCGATACGAGGAAGAACTCGTTTGTTGTAAACCAGACGTGCATGTATCGACGTCAGTGAGTTGACATTTTTCATGCTTTCGCGCGGA
Source organism: Sycon ciliatum (assembly GCF_964019385.1). Lineage (NCBI taxonomy): Eukaryota > Metazoa > Porifera > Calcarea > Leucosolenida > Sycettidae > Sycon > Sycon ciliatum. The sequence continues at coordinate 39,978,656 of NC_088643.1, forward strand.
ATATTTCTTCGAGTTCACAGTGAAATTTTCCAGCCAGCGCTCGAGCGCTCATACGGCAAACTCCCCGGGCGATCGCCAGGATTGCTAATCTTTTTGAAACAGACTGTAGTCATGAAGAACACAAGCTTCTGCAGATCAGTGAACATGATTGCAGTTAGTGCACCCAGCGCCAGTGACAGTACTTTATACCGTAAGCAGTGCAGTGGTGCAGTGCTGCAGTCAGTACAGACTTACCAAAACACTTGCTCTGATTGGTAGCTTTGTCGATGAAAACACGCGCACTCAAAATGGACCCGAAGGGAGCAAACATCTGCACTAAGTCGGCATCTCTAAACTCAGCAGGGATGTGGTAGATGAAGAGGTTGGCTCCATCAGGCCCTGCAGACAAACACCCAAACAATACACAACCAGACACTGCCACATTGGAGATCAGTGGAGAATACGAGTTTGCTTTGCTCGGCCAAACTTGCAAGCAAGAAGAGAGTGGCTCTGGAGGCAATAAACTGCTAGGCACACCGTTTATACGGGTTAGCACACTGCGGCCATCATTCACAATAATTATTTCAGCCACCTGGAATCTTTGAATACAATTTGCTGAAATGGCAGGGAATTTGAGTTGGGTGCTGTTGTTTTCACGGTGTCTACAACTATACGTGGGAGACACAAAAACGTTAAGGTGCCAGTTTACTATGAATGGACTGAAAACAGTTACTTGTACTTTAAAAGTATCCCATAGTATATCATGTCCAGGTTACTCTTCCTAAAGTCCCACTGTATGTACAAGAGTAGGTGTTAGTGGCAGTAAGTGCATTGCCAATTTCCTACCGTACTTTCTGGAGTAAAAGCCGCGGACAGGTTTTTCACGAAATGCAGACAGCAACCACATTTGTCACTGTTATTCTGACCATAGTTGTATAAGCTGCACCATCGACTATTTATGGGAGAATTACTGGTGTTTAAAGTGCGGCTTCTACTCCGGAAAAGTCGGTATGTAAGTACCTTCTCTTTGCTGTGGATACTGATGACCAGGCTGGGCCATGTTCTGGGCTAGGGGTACACCGCCACCCATGAGTTGTTGATAGAGAGCGATGTTCGTGAGTCCAGCTGCAACAACACAAAGACAAGATTCAACCAAAGGTACACATTGAGCCGGCTGACGGCCAAAATGCGTGCCCGGTACGAAAACCGCCGAGAAAGAACCACTGTCATTCTTCGTCCACCGTTGCACACCGAGGACCAGGCATGAAAAAAAGAAAAGAAGAAACCAATCCTAGTCAGTCATTTGAAAGGGTACGGTAAAGTCGTGTATAAAAGCCACGGTTTAGGCCATAGTAAAAATTATCCTTGATTCTCCAGTACGTGCGCACCGGTTTTTGGCGGCGCGCCGACAATTTTTTTTATTTCTATGCATGCATATGTGCGAATGAAAACGGTCAATGCGAAAGGCATGAATCAGGGAGAAGTAAAATACCGGTATTTTTCTACTCCCTGGCCATGGCCTGAATTTATGAACATGTGACCATGTACATATGTGTGACCGGCCCTATCTTTGGAAATAAAAAAATAGTGGGAAATAAAACAAAAAAATGGCTCGCTCGCACCGATTTTCACAGGCTCATGACCTGAGAATCAACTATTTTTTTTACCATGGCCTTTATGACTTTTTAGGGAAATTTTGCCGGCTTCTATATGAGACAGGTTTCTATACAAGACAGGTATTTCTATGTACATCAACACTAAAACCAGGCTTATGTGCGGACAGTGTATCTTGAAAATCAGGCTTTAATACAATACACTACGGTATTTAGGAAGCTGTCAGTCAACAGCATTGAAATAATATGCACACAAACTTTCGAAGAATCTGAAACATTGCCACCCCCAACACACACAGACACACACACACACACACACACTTGCCAATATCAAAGCCCATAAGCAGTACATACTTGGGTCAGAAGCTGAAGTAGCAGCTGCAGCCGCTGCAGCAGGCCCATTGGCGCCATTGCCAGCACCAGTGGCAGATGAACCAGTCAATAGTGACTGAAGGGCAGCAATTTGTTGGTAGATAGCTAGTGGGTTAGTGGCAGCTGCAGCAGCAGCAGCTGAAGTGCTCTGTCCCACGGCACCACCACCAGCACCGCCTACATAGGGCATCATTCCAGGAAACATGTTGCCACCTGCCTTCTGGATTTTGCGTGCTTGGCGATCCTTCTCCGAGTCAGCAAACTTGACTTGTAGTGGTGACTTTGCACCCTGCACAACAGCAGCAGCAAAGGATTGAAAAACGATATGCAACATAATTTGGAATGGACGCGTGCACAGTGAGAGGTGAGTAGATCATCAGGCCCACCGCAAAGCTTAGGACATGGTCATTCATAGGTTGAATATAGTCAATTATAAAATATATATTAAAAACCCCAAACAGCAGTCGAACAGAGGACCAGAACCTACCGGCATGGTGTTGGAGTTATGCAAAGACCGGATTGCATTTAGACATTGCTGCTTGGATGAGAGCAGAGCAAAGCCACATGATCTGCTCACACCATGCTCATCCTTGAGAATATTGCACTCCTCCACGGTGCCATAGGGAGCCAGCATTGATCTCAGTTGATTCTCATCAACCGACTTTGAAAGCATGCCAATAAAGAGTTTTCGGTTCTCTGTACATCATCAACCGAAACAACGAAACACAAGCGGACAAAAAATTGCTACAGAAAGACTGGACATGCAGTCACCTCACACACTGACTATGACACTGTACTGAATCTATCGAAATGACATGAGCACGAGAACTAGCAAGCAGTATGCAGTGACCAAGGAGTCGTAACATATAACTTAAAGGACACATCCCGAGATCTTAGCACTCAAAGCTATGGGCATTACTATGCAACACACGATCGTGACCAGCTGAACCCAAAACAGCTCACTTCTGGGATGCCGTATGTGAGTGTGCATAAATGAGCCCCACCCTAACGGGCTACTGAAACGGGTACCCTGGGAGCGAAGCCTGCATCACTTCTTGCCCCACACGCCTGTGTCATCTCCCTAGATGCTATAACTTCCCTGTAGTGGCCGAACCCAGAATACAAGGTATACACGTGAGAGGGAGAGGGAGAGAGAGGGAGCACACAAGGAACCTTAGAAGTGCATCACTGGTAGACGCCTACTAGACGGAGAATAGGATATTATCAAGAGTACATAACCCCCCAGAGTGTGCAACGCCGATCCAGCTCTGTGTAGGGTCTTGGTCGAGCGGAATCGGATCTTCTGATGTCATGCGTACACTTCACACCAGCGCAAGGCCGGTCTCGAGGCAGGGCACCATTGTTTTTGATCCAAGAGTACCCGCGACTCCCCGGGTTCCCCTCAGATGTGTACGGTATTATGACGCAAAGATCCGATTCCGCTCGACCAAGACCCTATGCAGAGCTGGATCAGGCGTTGCACACTCTGGGGGGTTATGTACTCTTGATATTATTCGTTCGTCGTCGCCTAACACTCAGATACATTTGGAAGTAGCAACATCGCCTAGTTGTTACTACAGTTGCGCTCACTGAAATCCGACCCAATGTGCAAAACTGGCGCCCTCAACTTGCACGGCCCTTGACGCCCTGGCAGTGGAATGAATGCGGCTGGACGTACACATGTACACCCACAATGATGTAATCGGAACTGGTCCAGGGCACCAGCTTTGCACTTTGGGTCGGATTTCAGTGAGCGCAACTGTACTTAGAAATCTATCTGAGTGTTCGTATACCGTTAAGTACCACGAGAGCACCCATCATTTGCTCCATGCGTGGTCGGGTTTAGAGGTGATGCCCCTCTGTCTGTAGATCATACGACACGTATCTTGTATACACATTGCAGGACGTGCGGCTAATTCGTACTTAGTAAGTTTATTTTGGAGCCCCATACAAGAACATGCTGAGTGTGACTATAGCACACTAAGGTTCTCACACCGCACAAACGGCGTGGGCTCTACTTCACAATCTTCTTCTCCCCGGCTGTAAAATAAAGCCTGGGTGCTCTCGCGGTACTTTACGGTACTAACATCGAAGCATAGCATATACTATGCACCTTACCAGGCTTGCCTTCATCTGCTGGCTTGACTTGAAGTGCACGATTCATCTACACGACATGCAGCAACACATATAGCCACACAGGTACACAGCACACACATGCACGCATGTGTAGAGCCACACAACAGGCGCAAGGCAACGAGGGAGCGGCATGCACGACAAAACGGGACAGGCCATCTACCAAACTGGACAAGACAACGGCACTAAGACTACGACTATAAACCAAAGAGGCGCGCAGCCGCACGTCACAATCATGACAAGCACACAGAGAAAGTTAGTGCACGTGCCCCGCTGCAGCCTGCAGCCAAGCACCAGTGAGTGTGTCTCTGTAGCCCCAGTGAGTGCGTGCGTGTGGATGCGCGCTTGTATGTGTATACGTGTGTACACGCCGAGCTGTGACGGTATCATCGCTACAAGTGGGCATGGTCACGGTGTGCGGAGAGAGAGAGAGAGAGAGAGAGAGAGAGAGAGAGAGAGAGAGAGAAAGAGAGAGAGAGAGAGAGAAAGAGAGAGAGAGAGAGCGAGAGAAAGAGAGAGAGAAAGAGAGAGAGAGAGAGAGAGAGAGAGAGAGAGAGAGAGACCGCGTACACTCCACTAACGCTGCAGTCTGGAATGTCTACTTCTTAGGAATCCCTGGAAGATAGTGACTACTACCAGTACTACACAATCCCATGGAATGTATAACTTGATATTCTGTTGGGTCTACCCTGCATATAGGTATGTGTGTACTGCACAGTAGAGAACAGTGAAAACACAAGGCGAAAAATGGCTACTACATGTAGTAGAACATCACTGGCCAACAGCAAAGGCCCCTGGTACAAACTCAGGTGGTGACAGTAATCCTTTGAACTTAGAAATGACCATCCCCATCAAATGTGCAAGCATGTGGACAGGTAGTGGACAGGTAGCACAACAAACAAGGCCAATCACTGTGACTCACTCCATGCAGGGTTCTCTTATCATGTAGTTCAATCATACAACGGTCGGCTTGAGCTCTTGTCTGATACGTCACAAAGCAGCATCCTGGAAAATCACGGCAGAATAATACTTGCAGCTCAGTCATGCACCATACTAGAACTTCTAACTGATATGCAAAACATGGGGAAGAACATCTTTGAATTGGGTTGGACTGTAATCATTTCGCATATCCAGATCCAGACACACAGGATGCACCCAATTGCGATCAATTAGTCGGGTCAAGATTCCCAGAGCAAAGATAGACAAACCCAGGGCAGAGCTACTCAGATCTAACGGGGTCCTTTTTACCAAAACAATAACTTTGCTGAACTGATGCAACAGTATCTGTATGGCAGGTAAAGGTCATTGTCAAAGAAAACGTTATGGCTGTTTTTACACTAGGAAAAACATTCATCGCAGCATCAAGGCTGTGGCTGTTCAAGCACACACGTACAGGTGGAATACTGATACAAGTAATTCGAATACTAGTACGGCTTAATTCGAACATACCACTTAATTAGAAGTTTTTTCAGGACCGATTTCTATCAATACGATTCCCACATAACAATTTCTGATAATTCGAACCTTGAACTGGACATGTTCGGTTAATTAGAAGTCCCACAGATTCCACTTACATAGAAAATGTGTGGGATTTGTGCTGATAATTCAAAGTTAGCAAAGTGTAATTCAAAGTTTACTGTACACTGTACTGGTCAGTGCAGTTTGCATGAGCGGGCTGTGTCGGTCAGTTCAGTATCCGTGAAATCTGTGTCTAAGGCCCATAGCGCAACTCTGCGTGACCATGAGAGCATTTTGACATACATATTGTGTTGTGGGCTCATGTTTGGATAATTAGAAGTTTTATCCTGGCATTTCGAGGTTCGAATTATCAGGATTCCACCAGTAACACAAAATAGTGCTCTCTACTTCAGGAAGTACTAAATTAGCGTCACTAAATCAATCTCAAATACAAAAGAACCTTATAAAGAAAGAGAGCGTAAGAATCTGTTTTAGATTCATACCGTATTTCCGCGCATATAAAGCCATGGCGTTATAGGTGAAACATCGCTGTTTTGGACCAAATTTTTGGAGAAAATAGCCTCGGTTTTAACGCCATGGCGCTAAAAGTGAGAGACGCTTACATGAAAAAATCGGCAGAGTATGAACTTCGAGTACTCGTATGGTGCCGTTGCACGTTCATGTCGAGCATCCATATACTGTATAAGCAGAAATATTCGTCTGGAATTTAATTTCGTCTTTTTCGTCCAAGGAGCTTTTGGACTAAATTAAATGTAGGACTAATGTCGATTTGTCCAGCTTTTCTATACACTCTTATGATCCATGGACGAAATTTTCAACCGGACGAACTCCTTTTCTTTCGAGTTGGACGAAAGTATTGACCGACAAAATTTTCTGCCTCTACAGTACTTTCAACTTTCCCTGAAAACTTCAAATTGTGAACCTATTGTGTACAAGGTGGCATACAAACTTGTGTGAAGGTGCGGTGGCGGTATGGCATGTGACAGTGGGGATGGGTACATGTAGAGAGAATCACCGCTACTGTAGGTTCACTGAAAGAATTGAACTCACCTTTAACGCCGGATGCAACTTCCTCCACATTGAAATTTGTTCACTTAGAACGCCATGGCTTTATAAGTGAGGGTAGCCTTATATTCGGATATAACGCCATGGCTTTATATGCGCGGAAATACGGTATGCTCTCTTTCTTTATAAATTTCTCTACTAAATCTCACTGTTTTGAGAAGAAATGAGCTGCAAAATATGAATAGTATTGAGCAAGAGAGAAGTACATTACATGTACAGTAGAACTGCCCTGACCAGTGACAGCAGTGTATGTTGGACTCATATCATATCCTCTACGGAGACAACACAGGCAACTGGAACGTGAAACGATGTGGCTTCAGTGGGATTCACAGAAGCATTTCTGCGATGCGCGGTGTGACGTCTGGGAAACCAGGAAATCCTCAAATCGCATCCATCTCACAGATGCAACTGTTGCAAGTGGCCCACCGCAGAAGTTGAGCTTGGCTCCACTTTCACAATACGACATCCGATATACGATTTTGACCTTCTTTGCAGCAAAGTTGTACAAAAGGTTCAAGAGTTGCTTGTAGATTTGTAAAAGTTGTACCAGTCACGCAAATACCGTATTTTACCGGTTGTAAGTCGACCCCCGTATCTGGAGGTCTCAATTCTGCGTTTTAAAGTTTTCACCCAACGAAGCATTACTAACCACTCCCTGCTACTAACACATCAACAAATCAGGTAAACATTCCATATTGGAGGGCATACCGTCCCAATCCTTGAAAAATGCCAATAAACTGGCAAAAATGTGTACACATGGTGCATGCAGTGCAGGTCATTTTTTGTAGAATACCGACAGTTCCCGGTTATAAGTCGAATCCCGGTTGTAAGTCGAACCCCACCCTTTCTCCTCCTATTTTTAGTCGTAAAAGGTCGACTTACAACCGGAAAAATACGGTATACCACGATCACCAGTTGCATAAACCACACAGATCACATAGAACTTCCAACTATGGGGGCCAAACGCACATCTTTTCAAGTACAGTTGAACATCGATTATCCGCACATCGACTATCCGACCATTCGATTATCCGTAACAGTTTTTTTGGGCGCACGTGCCGTAGAGTACGCACTGTGCATGTAGTGAGCCATTCAAAAAATACGAAAATTTTGAAAAGTAAAAAGTAAAAAGGTCGTGTGGCTGGTAATAACCACTGAAAGTGTGTGAGTGACAGTTTTTTTCTTATCCGGAACATTTGCCTTATCTGAACACCGCCTGACAGTTGTCTGCCCCGAGGTGGTCGGATAATCGATGTTCAACTGTACTATGGTATCATGCCGTCTCCCTAGAAGCTACGACTCCCAGCTACCGTCCACAGAAAGAGTAGGGAGTCCATAATTATAGGGTCACACGGTCGCAGAACTCCAAGTAAAGATCACCTGTCACTAAAGACCACTTTTCTGTGCACCAATGTGGTGGTCGTTAGTTACAGGTTTCACCATAGAACAGCCATAGAGTACACAGTACATAGTATTAATCACGGGAACTAGGTTTTGCTGTCAACACCAGCATGGAAAAAAGTTGTTGGAAGCTTTGTACAGTGTGCGCAGATTTCAATTATTAAAAATAGGCCCGTGAGCATCTTCCTGATTTCATTTGTAATAATGTACCCACAACGAGTAAAGGATAAAAGGGGAAATGAATCACAAACAGATTGCTTTACCTTTGTGGAAACCAGTGAACTGATCCTTCAGGACTTTCAGATCGCATATTACACCGTACGGTTCGAAAACTTCCCGTAAATCTTTCTCTTCCATTGTCCTTGGAATTTGGCCAACGAACAATTTAATCGAGTCTGACTCGGGCATTGATCCAACACCTAACATTGCCTGGGCTCCAGAGCCAGGTAGACCAGGTATACCTCCAGGTGCTGAACCGAGCATCTCCATGATGTAGAAAATGAAGTCTAGTTATAAAATACTGTACATCAAGTGAAGGCAACGGAGAAGAAAAGTTGTCTACGGAGTACGGTTGTTGCTGTGAACTGATAGCAATAAAAGAAAAGTCGAATACTGGTGTCAGGACGTGCTCCCTGCAATCCTCCTCCGCGGGGGATCCGCATCCACTGCAGACGTGGACTGGTGTAAGTGGTCAATACTCTAAAGGCGGAGTGGTCGGGGACCGGGGAGACGAAGATTGGCAAACTCACGGCGAAAAGACCTGCACTGGCAGCAGCGAGCTGGGGGTTGTGGACTGTAGTGCAACTCAAGTAAGTTGAAGACTTCTTCAGTTCTTGACCATTTTTCGTTGAAATGAAAAGAAAAAAACACCAAGCGCCACGCACTGCACGTGGCAATTTTTTTTACCGAGCCATATTCAGATATTTGTAGGCGTAGCGAGTAGCACGCGCGATCGATCGAGCGTAGGGCTACTACGACTCTTTTACAAGTTTTAGATATTATAGATTCTGTATGAGTCTACGACGTCGACAGGACGTACATATGATTGTACTGACAATGACATGTACTTGTAGGAGTCAGTATTTTTACGACTTTCTGGTTGGGGGGGTTATGTACTCTTGGTAGTAGTATCAGCTTCGAAAATAATAATAATTCAAAACAACAAAAGCAAAAGTTATTATTCTGGTAATTCCCACTGTTCTAAATCACTCAAAAGGCTGTTGTGGAGGGGGATATGTGAGGTTTTGTTGGTCCTAGTTCTCATGATTTTAATAATTATTGTATTCACTAGTTTGTATTTAATTAATGTGTATTAGGTGCTAGCATGCTGCTGTAGTTTTGCATTTGTATTGCATTTTCATCCATTGTGTTTCTTTTGCCCGTAACTTGAAGAGGCTTCATGATCGAGACTCAATTGCATATAATTTATGGATCGTTTATAGTAATTGATGGCCATCGTCGCATCATGGGGTTCAGGTACGAGTAGATACCTGGATGATGAAAAAATAAGTTTCAAGTGCATGGAATCTGTGCTGAATTGCATACCTTACAGTCAGTCACAGAGGTTGAGGTCAAAGCCGGGAATACCTCATTAGTGAGGCATTCAGGATCGGCAGAATCAGAGGAAAGGACGGAGCAGGTACAATCGGGCACAGCCTCACAGGTCATAGTCGATCATAGTACATGTACATGCATTCAAGTGGCGATGCCATGCGCCTACTACCTACCGGTACTGAAGCCAAGGTCGGTGAAGTGCATCATGCATGTCATATGGACAAATGTGGCGCGTGTGTGTGTGGGGGGGGGGGGGGGCAGGCCAGTATGCCAAGCAAACGTACACAACTTGCACTGCATGTGAAAACAATGAGGAACAGAAATAAGTGTGAATAGATTCGGCTCAAGCCAAGTCAAGGTCAGAATAAAATGATGTACTCATAAAAAAAACTTCTTGAAGTAAATAGGACAAAATACTTCTTCAGTGACAACTACAGGTCACAAGAATACAGTGTACTTCAGTACTTTAAAATCACAGGCATAAGAGAAATAGAGCACTGATATTTTGAAGGCAAGTAGTGGCCCATGACAAGTGGAGGTCACTATTCACATACATCCCACGATCCGGACCCTCGGCCCAGCATGAATTGTATCTGCTATCCAAGTTGGTACGCAGTGTCAGGCACACTGCTACTGTACATTGCTAATAAAGAATAAAAGTAAAAATGCCCTCATAGCCTGATGGGCGTGTCGTGTGCATGTGCGTATGTGTTGGGGGAGGGGTGAGACAGTCTTCAAATTCAAAATTCATCGGTCTAAGACATAGTCCAGTGTTTGACAGAGATTACTTTCATGCTGAGCAAGCAGCTCACTTGGCATGGAGCTGCTGGTTGGATGAACACGCGACACAGGAGTGGCTTGACGGGGAGATACTTCCGTGCTGGCATTGGAATCATTCTCCAGCTCGGATAGAATACTAATCAAATCTGGCAGCCGACTGTCCCAGTAGCTGAAATTTAGGTCACTGCAAAGCCCAATGATCATGAAGAGAACGAGAGAGAGAGAGAGAGAGAGAGAGAGAGAGAGAGAGAGAGAGAGAGAGAGAGAGAGAGAGAGAGACATTTTACATTTATAAAGACAAGTCTAACGAATGAGGACTGAGACCACTACAACAGGCGTTTTTGTTGTTGTTTTTCGTTTTTTATTTATTTTTTGACTGAAAGCAGGTGCAGGCCATCAACGAGACAAGATTACAAGAACAGAGAGCGGTGGAAGAGGGTGAACTGAGATAGAAGCACTTCACCCAAAACAATACAGAAAAGCGATACAACCCTTAGTCGATGGGCACACCTGGATATGTAAAAGGGAAATTGGAGATCGTACAAGTACGCACGCATTGTAGTACATTATATTGCTGAAAAGCAGACGCAAATCCTTACCTTGCGTCCAGTGCTAGCAAGTTAGCTTCATCCGATGCTGACGAAACTGCTCTATCCATTGAACAACGATCAATGGATGCATCGCGGTCATTGAGCAAGGAAAGTACAGCCAAGTCTTCTTCCAGACGATCCAGTTCATCGCCAAGATCTTCGACTCTCAGTGATTCACTAGGTGCCAGCGAGAAATCATTGATGGAACCTTCAGAAATGGTGGATCTGAGATGTGATGGCGGATGCCTCTTGTGTTGCTGTACATTAGCAGACATAGACGTGCGTGTAGTTTTCAGAGAATCCGGCTGGACTAGCACTGCTGAGGTAGATAGTGCACAAGATTTCAGAACAGGTGATGATGACGACGACGACGATGAGGAAGATGAAGTTGATGATGTTACAACTGAACATCCATCACTCAGCTTTGAAGCAGGGGAGAAAAGAGATGGCTCCTTTTCAACTTTGCTATGGCCATGTTCAGCTGCGGATTTAGAATGGCAATGCGAACCGTGATTCGGGGCATGGGAAGCAGCAAGAGCACCACCATTACCCGGTTCTGACTTGGTGTGCGGTGCATTGCTGGTGGCGAGTGCACTAGGGTCCGTGCTCATCAATGGGTACGCATCAGCATCAGCTTTCTTTTTGTTCTTCTTGCGAGCATGGCGATGCTTGCAGCTCCCAGTTTTGTCAGCAGGTGCGACAGAACCTGGTGTGGGTAGAGATAGGAGTTTCTCAAGAGCTTGGAGCTGGGACTGTTGTTGCTGCTGTAGAACATGTTGCTGCTGAATGAACTGATGATATGGACAAACATTGCCTGGCAGCCATGAGCTAGGCGACCGGGAATGTAATGCAGCATCTGATCCTGGTCCAGTTTCCTCTCGGTGACAAGGCTGATGGTGAGGATGCCGATGGTGAAGGTGCTGTTGCTGCTGGCGGTCTTTAGTACAAGCCTGGGGTGGAATGCTGGCCTTCACGGCTTCAGTATGATGACTAGCAAGAGCCCCCATTGCCGAGTCTTGATGATCCTGGTGAGGTGGAACAACAGGTTGAACGACGACTTGTGACTGACTTGAATATCGACAGGTCCTTCCAACACTCTGTACTTGAGGGTTAGCAACATGGTTCGACTTGTCAGTCTTACTGGTTTTAACATATTCTTTTGGACGCCGTTGTCTTGAGGCTGGAGCAAGTCTCTCATGTGCACTGTCCGAACCACTGTTTCCTTGGGACTGGAAAGATGCACAGGAGCTAGAACTGCAGGTGGGAGCAGTTGTTGTGGCAACACGTCTGCTGGACTTACAGCCATCACAAGGACGAGAGCACTGTGGAAAAGACTGCCCACTGCCCACATGCGTTGCGCCAGTATTACAGTGTTGCTGCTGCTGCTGTGAGTTTAATCCCGTCACAGGCGGGGAGTTTGCTGAATTGAAAATATCACAGCTTGCCGGTGCACGATGATGTGGAACATGAGCATCAGACATTCGCTTAATGCTGCTGCCGCTGCTGCTGTTGGACACATCGGTACACACATGCATAGTGGTAAGAGGATTATGCAAGGCTGCTTCCTGCAGTGGCCCTGTGTGACTGTCACGTGATATCATGGTGGTTTTGTGCAGTGAAGACTGACTGCAACTACCAGCTGGCAATGGTAGGCCTGAAGAGCGCTGCTGCTGACAGGAAGATAACAGCTCGCTTGCTACTGGTCTACCAGCTGTTGCATGTGCCAGTGGTGGTGGCTGAGCTGATGCCATCACTGTTGTGTTGCTGGACAAATGCTGCAAAGCGAACAAGAATAGAAAAGACACACAGAAACTACACGTGTGATTGCAGTTTGTCTCCTAGAAATCCATTTAACGTGCTGAAAACGAGCACGCTTACACACTTACACACATACATTCTAACACAAACTGCAAGTGCTGAATGTCATGGGCCAGCTACAACTATTTGAGCAAACAAAGTTGGATTGGCTGCAGAACTCATGGAAAGACTTTCAAGACGGATTTCAACATAATTATCATCTCTCCCACAGCCTTTGGAATTGTTTTGAGGGAGTACAAAAGAATGCCACCATGGCTATTCCTGGTGGAAAAGGAATTCACCAAGCACTAGTACTAGTAGTAGCAGCAGCAGTAGTAGTAGTAGTAGTAGTAGTAGTAGTAGTAGTAGTAGTAGTAGTAGTAGTAGTAGTAGTAGTATTGGGTTGTCTTTTTGCTTTGACTCTTACTTCATGGTGTTGTGAATAAAACCGTTCTCAAGTAGTAGTAGTAGTACTAGTAGGCCCCGCCGGCGGGTATCCATCTGCCCGGCACGATAATGTGCGTGACATCTTGGCGGAGACGCTCTCCGAAGCTGTTCGCGATGTCGAGACAGAGCCACGTCTCCGGCCGCTGTCTGGCGAGGATCTGCCCTATGCGACGGCTAACCGGACTGATGAGGCTCGGCTGGACATTCGTGCCCGGGGCTTCTGGACAAGGCAGCAAGACGCTTATTTTGATGTTAGGGTAACCCACCCTAAGGCGTCTGTGCTGTCTGGTCCGGAAGTCCTTAACCAACTCAGGGCCCATGAACGGCAAAAGAAGCAGCAGTACGGTGCCAGGGTCACTGAAGTCGAGAGAGGCTCTTTCACCCCTCTTGTGTTCGCCACGAATGGGATGGCGGGGCCGGAGTGCTCACGATTCCTGGCGACACTTGCCGGTCGGCTCGCGGAGCGCAATAAAGACATCCGGTATTCAAGCATCGTCAGTGCATTGCGTGTTCGGCTGGCATTCTGCCTCGTACGGTGGGCAATAACCTGGTTTCGCGGTTGCCGATCATCCTACCAGCGTCGCGTCCGCTCGTCGTTGTTGGTGCAGTGTCGACAGGCTGCCGGCTGAGATTCAGTGTCCATGCGTCAATCTGGACAATATAACAATAGCTCAAAGACCTTAACCATTGATTACTTCTCTTGACATACTAGTGCATTCTCTCTTTCTTTCTCTCTTTCGTTCTTACTCACTCTTTTCCATCACTTGTGTGCTTACCATGGTATTTTTTTGCCCGTAAAAGTGGTTTGGTCAGTAGTAGTAGTAGTAGTAGTAGTAGTAGTAGTAGTAGTAGTAGTAGTAGTAGTAGTAGTAGGATACGCGACAATCATGTGCAACAGTTGTCGGAGAAAGCTGGGGAAAGGGGATCAGTGCCAGGATTGTACCAAAGTTTACCAGCAACGAAGAACACATTAAAGACTTTCAATGGCATGTGTGTCAAGACCTCACATTTCCGAACTATCAAACTTAATTTCACCAAGTTGTAAGCTAGTGTGTTGTAACGTTGCTAGCTCATTCACAGCTCAGAATGATGTGTAACTAGGTACACCTGTAACTTGTTATTACGTAGGAGTGTGGATTGGCTGCACTGAACTTGCACTATTGGGTGCAGAGTCACGACTTGCCTGTCCACCCTACCTCCAGAACAGGGCACGACAGGCTCCAAGTGGCGCTGTGCTCTGGTGGTAGCTTACAGTGAGAGCACGGGAGGCATTTGCAAGCAGGGATAATGTGCACGGAAGGCAACACCCAGCCATATTTAGCTTACCTGATGGCCCTGCTGTTGCAGCTGCAATTCAGCTAAAGCACCTTCCTGAGATACCAGCTGATTGCGGTACATTTGCAGCAATCCTTGTGACTGCCTGTATTGCAGCTCGACACCTGCAAGCAGAGTAGCGCAATGCAGTACAAGAACAAATCGTTGAACTCACAAATTGTGATACAGAGTGTGAAGAACCATCCGAGGTAAAAAGCCATTTTATGAAGAAAAAAAGGTTACGAATTGTAGTACATGAAATAATAGCCACAAGAACAGATCGTTCAATTTACAGGCAGTACTATTCCATCCATTCTCGACCCTTCACGGACGTAGCGCAGAGAAACGAGCCATAGGTTCTGGTCTAATGATAAAGATATAGAAGAACTGTACCCAGCATTGGTCATCCATTACACCACAAGCTGCCATACCGGCACATACCTGAAATCCTTGAAGAACATATAAGAGCTAATGTCACCGTCAAGGTTAAACCTTGGTTTGCCTTCGTTGTAGAAGCTCAAATATTTCTGAGCGGACCGTAGAAGAGATCATGTTACATCCGACTGCGGGAAAATATTTACAGTTCAAGGCTAATAGCAACTGGAAGTTGAACACCAAAACCTCTGCTCCTCGTCAAGCAAGGCATCATTAAGTACAAAGCATGCATAAGGCACAGTAAATACAGTGTGCTGGCGGTTAATAGCGGATGCCTCACCTTCACGAGACTGCATCAGCGTATCATGGTGCTCCTTCAGCTCAGATAGCTTGCGTTCAAAGTTGACACGCTCCTCCTGCAAATGTACAATGGCGAGCTCACGAGACTCGGTGACATCTGCAAGCTCCTACACAAGGCAGAATAGAAAGAAGAGCCAGAAAGGACAATCAGACACACCAGCCCCATTTACACGAGAGAAATCAGACTGAGCTTATCTTAACGGCTGTTTCTTTTTCTTTCTTTCTGTTTTACAGAAGTTCAAGTGACTGTCATGCAAGACGTTGGAGTTCAATATTTGCTACACTGCTAACTTTCATTGAAGATACTTTGAAGATACAACAGTAGGACCAGTGGATGGTTTTGAAATAAAGGTGCTTGACGAGAGTAGCAATCACAGTTTCAGGGAGGGGGGCACACGGTTCGGACGACTGAACGATTTTTTTCTCGTTTTTTCGTCCTTTGTTGCCCTGCGCTGCGCGTAGGCGTCGCGCCGTGCTGTCAATGAGCCGTCAAGCCGCAGATTCTACGACTACTTGACATCTTCATGCACTGCGCATGCGCTGAAACACGCGACGCACACGAGAGTTGGTTGACGTGACGTAGCTATTTACTACAACGGACCCCATGCAACCCCCCTCCCGCCAACCCTGCGTACGCGCCTGATTATTCATGGAAACAACTTCACATCTAAGGGCGCGTTTGGTTGGTACGAACTAGAACAGGATTCACCAGAACAGCGCGTTTGGTTGGGACTGCACCTGTTCTGGGTCGGCCAGAACATGTTCTGCTTGCTCCGGCCTCGAGGCCGGAGCAGACCGAGCAGTTTCACTTTTTCACAGTGAAACCTGGCGGGAACATCGATTTTGTTCCCAAATGATCACGTGCATACGCTTTTGGGTTGGACTCGTCGTACCGTACAAAGTGACCATGGTGATCCATACACATGTTGAAGAATGCACCAAGTTTGGCACATTTTTCCACAAAAATGTGCTCTGTTTCTAGAGTAGCGTTTGGTTGGCATGAGGCTGCTCCATGTGCACCAGCTGTTCGATCCTGTTCTAGATCGTACCAACCAAACGCACCCTAAAAGAAATTGCTCCTCTTGGTGGGGTAAATTGCACTACTGGTTATAGCATGTTGGTTTTGAATCTGCAATAAAATCAAGGGGAAACCATATTCGTTCCCGTAATATTGAGGTCCAAATATAGGAATTTTGCACCAAATACTGTAAATATACAAATTTTCGGCAGCTATTTAATTTCGGCTATATTCGGCACCGACCCAAAACGCCTAAATTAAAACGCCGATGAAATTTTTCACAGCATTTGTCGCAATACCATGCCCTCTACCCCACGCCGAAAATAAATCGCCGCCGAAATGTCAAAAATCGTGAAGTGCCGAAATTTTGCAGCGCCGAAATTTTGTATATTTACAGTAGCAAGATTTTCTTCTTTGAAGTAAAACCTAAGGACCACTGGAATAATAGTAGGAGCCCCGGTGATCCCCAGTTTTCAAGTCGCAGAATGATTTCTAAACATCATATCCAAACACCCAGAGAATTCAAAGACAGTCCGTTCAAAAATGGGCCACAGCTGTCCCCGACCTCACGATGGGCTTCTTCCCAGTATGCTTGCAGTCTTCTTAAACAGCCAAAAGGCTTGTACAAGTATTGCTCCTGAACACTGCAGCCAAATCAAACATGGTTGAAGCCTTCAACATAAGCATACACGTATCCAGGTAAACACACACGCCCACAATAGTGCGAAAAAATACCTTCACAAGCGCTGCCAGGCGTCGCTTATCATCAAAGCACAAGTCCTTTAGCGTAGCACCATCACCACCAGGAGCAGGCGAGCCACAGGTGTCAGATTGTTTGCCAGACACCATTGCTGGTTTAGACGCATTGCCACTTTGACATGCTGAATATCCTGCGCCGCCCTTCGATCGTGGCGCCTTGGCCGGGCTTTTCTGCTTAGCTTTGGCCTTGCTCTTAGTTTTCTTCGCACCTGAAACCATACAGAATGAAAGCAAAATACAAACAGCAGACCAACACATTCCACACGTCTGTATACTAGTACATAATACTGTCAACGGGGAGACTTCTTGGCAAGTGGCAACCACTCTTATAAGTTATAACCTAGTATAAGAGAGCAAGTGTCCTTAGAGACGGGTCATCTCATGTTGGTTGTTGGTTTGCAACTCATGAATGTGTTGGAGCTAGGTGTCAGGTCATAGAATGTCTCGGTACTCCTTGTCAGTTTTGTGCCTTTTTGTCGCCCTCGCTGACTGAAATATGATCTGGTCATGTTGGTGGACAGTAAGTTAGTCATAACATTTTTTTAATACCAAGAGTGCATAAACAAGAGTATGCAACTGTGGTTATGGGTCAGTGCGCTGCCTTCATTCGTAATTTGCCTTCATCACGCTCTGAAAGCATGCATTCAAACTCGTACGAGCCCATCCGGTTTTGCTCGATTCATTCCAATACCTACGCGATCTCTAAAGTTTGGCGCGTGAACTCCAGTTCCGTACAAAGGTTCATTTCAAACCAGAGGGAAAGTGCGGTGTTTGATTTTCCGCAGTGCGCGGGCTGCAGCTGAATGATGTAATGAAGACAGCGCGCCACGCAGCTGGCCCATAAAAAAGAGATCACAGTTGCATACTCTTGTTTGTGGACTCTTGGTATTAGTGAGGTTCTGCCACACGGTAAAACGTGCCAAAGTACGTATGGAAACTTCACCGCGGTACGGGATTTAGTTTGATACGGATTTTGTCATACCGTTTTCCGTGTGAAGCGCGCTTCACACGGACCGGACTCCGTGTGAAAAGTGAGCGTACAGAGTACATGTGGCGGGGTGTTCGTGCATGGTTCGAGCATGCTACGTACAGCAGAACCGGTTGCAACGTACGAAAAATCCGTGTCAAACTTCACTGCAGTTGACACGGAGTTTGGTACGTAGTTCCGTGTAGCAGAACCTCTCTATTACAGTTAGATGGGACTTTGCTCTGGGCATGAGAATTCTGTCGTTATTCACGAATTGTCGTTATATCCACAATCGTTATTAGCGAAGTTGACTGTACACTTAGTCTTGTCAGCATACAACCTAGGCTAGTGGACTTTTGATGCTTTCCTATATACGGCATGGCTTTGTACGCAGATTCGCTTGCCCCACTCACCAGCAATACATCATAATAGGGGGGAAGCAGGGTGCGGGGGAGGGTTCTGGAGCCAGTGGAGGGGGTCTGACTGTGATAAAGGCTACAGGTTGTTTACTCATTTAAGTCTCGATATATGGCATTGGGAATCATCACAGACCAAGAATTGGCAAACGGGCCGATGATCACAAAAAAATATGGAGAACATTGCTCTGCCATAGTCCTGGGATGGAACAAAAATAGTACCTGCATCGTCCACAGTCCATTTCGGTACATTCGCAGCCGAGTTCTCTCTCAGCCGAGAAGCCATGGCCACGATGAGGGACTAAATCAAGGATAACGACCAATACCTGTCCCTTTCACTGATGAAGGAGCCGAACTGCAGCCTTGCGTGGCATCCAGTATGTGCTCAGTAGCGCCAAAGGGTGAAAACAAACTGTCCAAAAGTAAAAGCAAGAGCACCTGCGGATACACCATACATGTATACAGCTCAGCTCCACGTACTCTTTGGCAAAACAAGAAACACCCCACAATTATTTTTTTAGTCACCAAACCCAAACCAGAAACTAGCAAAATCACTCTGATCTGTAGCTCGCTCTCGCTATCGCATGGCCATGATAACTCCACGGGCCACGAGCTAGCTCCTCACGATCACAGATCTACTTTGTAGATCCATGGATCTCTACCGTCGTAGATCTACCGACTCGACTGTTTTGTCGAAGTGCGAGAGATCCGACGATCGAGTCGATCGTAGAGTTCGATCGCGATCCGACGCTCGCGTGCACGTGCGAAAGCTATCCGTTCGATTCGAATACTGCAGTTGCCATGGTGAAATATGCGGGCAAAAATGCACGTGGGGCGCCGGGCTGGCTCAGTCATGACGCTCATGCTCAGTCTTGATACGGCGTAGTACTAGTACTAGATCTACAAAACAGTAGTGGCTAGAAATCCGATCCGCGAGTCAAAGTAACCCGGAGTTTCCATTTCGTAGATCTACACACGTTACCAGGTTACGTAGCTAGATCATCTCATTCCAAAAATTCGATCCGAGCAGCGAGGGCCGGCCGCAGCTGGGGCCGCATGCGGAGCCGGCCTTGGCGCTGCTTTCGGCACAGGTCGGATTTCTTTGGCCACGACTGTACTACAAAAAAAGTACAAACACTGTAAAGGCTACGACCGGACCCTATCAATGGCTATCATGGCAGAATGGAGCCCATGCCCAGTGCAGCGCAAAAAGTGTAGCAACGTCCAGCAACAGTGATCATTCTGTATGGCAGTGCTGAGCTAGCTGAGCGCAACAACAGAAACAATGCAGAGAAAATGAAAATACCTTTCGAGTGGAAACTAACTTTAGCTAGCCAGGGGTCTTTTATACTTGTGTCGCTTCCGCGGCCCAGTGATTCGAGCAGCTTTATTAGATACCCAGCCTAGCCCACGGCTATCTTCACTGATTCAGTCGAGCAGGCCCGAATTCGCGACAATGTTGGTGAACGGCTCCATCACCATCACGGACACGCGCGGG
Organism: Sycon ciliatum; assembly: GCF_964019385.1. Lineage (NCBI taxonomy): Eukaryota > Metazoa > Porifera > Calcarea > Leucosolenida > Sycettidae > Sycon > Sycon ciliatum. Next base: position 39,998,573 of record NC_088643.1, read on the forward strand.
TCTTCATCTGTGCTTTCGGTAGTTTTCTGAGGGAGGATTTGCGCAAACTGCTTGCTGGGTAACGGTTTGCGAATATTACGATTCTGCATTCGGACGTGGTGTCAAAGTCCTGGCTTACAGTCTCGTGTTCTTGAGTAATAAAAAACGGCATCATCACCGCTCGGCCATGCCAGAGCACTGGACCTCTTGTGAAGCTGGTACCCGAATAAGAACTACTTGATGTCTACAGTCATGTAGTTAGGTAATGACTACTACTAATGTGAACTGCTGGATCTTTGGATGTGCTACATTCACTAAGTACAGCTTGGACCACCGTACACTAGGTACACGGACTGACGGTCTATGTCTGTGAGAGGCCGAGGAGAGGCAGTGGAGTACTCGTAGAGCACGTTTCCAAAGTGACTACTGGCAAGTAGTATTACCCACTCAAAGTACTGCGTTCTGTTACCTGTGTGGTTTGTGTAGTCCACACTCAACTGCAGTGTGATCGGCCCAGTATCTCAAGAGGAGAGTGTCACTGTGTTTACTTGATGGTGCCAATATACATAATAGGTGAGGTCGCCATCAGTGCTGCGGGGTGATGAGCGGTGAGAGCAGGTTAAAGTGTGGGGCATGAGCTAGTGCGGCTGCCTGGTGGTGATATCAGTATAGTACTAACAATGAACTGGCCAGTCGCTGGACTCCTGAACAACAATGCCAGAAAACACATCTTGCCAGTCCTGGGAATTCTAACATTCCTCCTTCTTGCCTCAGTGCTCACTCTGAACAGTGTTGACGTGCGCAACTATGCACGTTCACTGGACACCAGTGCGGCCAGTGCAGCTGAATCTCAGGTGGTAGTAGGAGCAGCAGCGCACAGAGATTACGCAGTTGCAGGCGGCACCGGTGAATCTGAAGCTGCAGAAAGAGAGCCTGTACGCCATGCGCCTCCTGCACGTGGTAGTAGTGTTTTTCAAGCTCCCGCCTTGCAAGTGCACAGACACAGTTCGGCAGCAGCCGCCGCACTCGACGTCGCCACTGGATCTGAAGGTTTAGTAGATGTCCATAGTCCCGCATCTGCTGCTGCTGCCAGTGAATACACAAACTCAAGACTTGAAGGCACCCGTGCACGGTCTAATGACCACAAGCAGCATCTATTTTCAAAACTGACCAGGGCATTGGGGACCCTTAAGATGAACAGTTCTCGCAGGGATGACAATGAAGATGCTTTGCGGCGAGAGTTCAAGGCACGCAGGAGGCATCAGGCTGACGAAGTGGGAGGAGCTTTTGTCAACAGCAATGATTCTTCAATATTTCTCAAGTTCAACACATCCGCGAAGCCGCTATTCTTCACTGTTTATGAGATGGGCGGGCGGCATGGTGTTGCATTGGCCAATATCATGCAGCACAATCTAGCCAAATATCGCACCAGCAGAGAGGTGCTGGCTGCAGATCACCAGCACCCACTCAGGCTCGTCTACAACAAAGTGGGAAAGTGCGGCAGTCGGGCTTTTGTCCGGTTGGCTCAGAAACTGGCCGCACGCAATAAATTCTTGGTAGTTGGCTCGATGAATGGCAGCGATCTTCATCCGACAGTTTCACGCGTTAAAAGCATCCGGCAGTTTATGGGACTCATGCCCACCCCAGTATTCTATCATCGCCACTTATACTATGTTTCTTTCCCGGATCTATCCCCGCCACCAATATTTATCAACATGATTCGGCATCCCTTGAATCGAGCCATATCATCCTACTACTTTCGTCGCTTTGGGGACAACAGGCTAGGAGGGGTACGAGGTCTTTTCGCGCCGGGCACGCGTGATGAGCCGTTTGAGACTTGCATCCTGCGAAGGCGCATTGAGTGCATTGGCTCGAGGGGCTTGTGGTACATAATTCCGTTTTTCTGCGGCTACAAGCCGTTCTGCCGGCGACCATCTGCGCAGTCACTGGCTCTGGCCAAAGAGAATGTTGTCAACAAGTATTTCTTTGTTGGATTGTCGGAATACTTCAACGAGAGCATAGTGGCACTGGAAACACTGCTGCCAAAGTTCTTTTCTGGTGCTCAGGAATTAATGAGTGAAATTGGAGCCGCAGAACATACAACCAAGACTAACAAAGACGGACGTACACTCGGGTCTGATGCTAGAGCTAGAGCTTTATCCGAGATGGCCATGGAGATAGAATTCTATGAATTTGTGCGAGAGCGTTTCTTTCAGAAACTCTCGTCGCTCCACATTCCTTACAAAACGAAACTGTAACCCACTGTGTGTGCACGTGTGTGTGTGTGTGCGTTTCGAAACATTGCTGTGTATTGTGGCGAAGCGGTACTGTACCAATAATGTGAACGGCCAATGTACTCCACAGATGTATTTTATCGTATAGCCCTCTTTTTCCGCAGTACGCACTTGAGTGCTACTCTCTACACTGACCACGTCTTTAGTGTTTTGCTTTGATATCCCTACCTTGCCCCTTCCCGCTCCACCAAACAATAGGATTGTGACCAGTACAGACCATTTTCGTACCAGATGTGCCGTTTAACGAGACGACTTCTTTTAGTTTTTAGTGTTGTGTACTTCGTTGTACAAGTATGACGCACTCAGCCCAGTGATGATGTTCTGTGATATGATTTGCTCAGTAGTCAGGACTAATATACCAATGCAATAATATTATTTCCTCATCTGTACAGGCATAGCTGTAAATCAATACAGCAATACGAAGCTGAAACGGACATGTTCAGATGTATCAACAGTCTAGGCCCCCTTCCAATTTCTTTTTTCTTACCAATTGAAAAGGACTATCTTGCTTTCTACTCAGCCATTCCATTTTGCTTTGTGGCTACTACTTCAAGCGTATTGTTTTATAGGTTATTTATACTCGTTTTACTTATTCAATCGGGAGTGAACTAAAGAGACATGGCTGCTTGTCTACAGCATTTGTACTTGTCCATTTTTCTAAGTGCCGGGATTTCGGTGTTTTAAGCATGGGTACCATTATATTATACTACCATACAGCTGCAATGGTGAGATGTCTAGTCTACTGGCCTGCCTGCCTGCGTCCCATGGTACGGCGGACTGGAGCTAGATACACTGATTGGTTAGCAAAGAACTGGGTCTCTGCTTCAGTCTAGGGACGACGCATTGAGCTCATTTCCGACATTCAGAGTCTTCTAATGGCTTTTCTTGATACGGTAGGTCTCTCTCTCTCTCTCCTCTCTAGTCTCAGAGTCCTTTACTCTAGCCTGGGAGACTCTTGATTAGAGTCATCGAGTCTCTTCACTCCATTCTTGCAGTCTCTTCCTCGACCCCACTTGTGTCTAATAAAATAATACTGTCTTGTAGGGGAACAACAGGTGAGGAAGAGGTTGGTGCGAGTCCACAATCTGCGGACAGAACTGTTTCGTCCGTTGTGGACTCATCACATAACAGTACAAGTACTTGGAAGTGTGGTGCGGTGGAAGAAATGGTCAGCAGCAGTTCAATCGTCAGGTATACTGTGACCCTAAATTCGGCACCAGCAGTTGCTTAAGACTGCCTTCACGCTACAGCAGTTGCTTGAGACTGCCTTCACGCTACAGCAGTTGCTTGAGACTGCCTTCACCATGTTCACGCTACATTACATGCATTGTCATTGTAAGGCCACACTAGCATCCGTTGCATTCTGTCAGCTGCCGGCTTGGTTGTCTTTTAGTTTTAGTTAGAGTTGGCCCTGCACATGCATTTAGTCACAATCAGACCTGGAATATGTCAAGAGAATGATTTCAATGTGCGAGAGGAATAGATCAGGGCGTACCAGCATACACTCTGACAGCCCGGCGAAATAGTGATCTGTTGCTAGAATACTGACATGTTGGTGTAACTGTTACTTCGCCTGCACAGTGTTTACACACACACTGAGCCACACACTACTGATGAGTAGAATAGGCTGGGTGTGCTGTTGATCCGCTTGCTCTTGACTATGACTTCTGCTGCGTTCTCCTTCGTGCGGCCCAGCTTGCTCTGCAGTCATACTGGAGTAGCCATGAGCAAGTCCACATCGGCCCAGGCCGCGCACATTGTTACCATGCTGTGGTGCTGCTTTGCTGTGGTATGTCCGTGAACATGTACGCCAAGATGCGTCTTGCCTGACAGATGGACACACAGAGACAGGTGTCATAAAGATGTTATACAGCCAGCCGGGCCGACAGCTGAGTGGACGGGTAGGCAAGCATGCAGGCAACATCACGGGTACATGTATGAAAGCTAGACACACTGCAAGAGATACACGGATCTATATCTACTGCTTACAACAACTTCAACATAACAACTTGTACCGGTTTTTTGTGCTTATTTTAAGATCTGTTTTAGTTAGGCGGTGTTTACATGAGGCGTTTCAACCCGGGTTGAGTTCGACCCGGGTCAGATTTCAACCCGCCATGTGCATAAAATGAATGGCGCGTTTACATGACGCATTGCGCTTGACCCGGGTTGAAATCAACCCGGGTCAAGAAAATCGTACAAACGTACTTCTGTGCGTATCTCGCGCCAGGTTTGAACGGCACTGCAGATGCAAATTTTGCGCGAACGGATTCACGTGACCATACAGGACTGTAGAAGTGGACTTTTGGTGGCATATCAGTATTTGACCCGGGTCAACTGCCTTCATGTAAACGCTCACCTCTTTTGTCTATCGTACAGACTTTCAACCCGGGCTGAACTCGACCCGGGTTGAAATTTCTCATGTAAACACAGCCTTAGAGTAACCCTGTCCAGCCGTGCCTGAGAGGGTAGCCAGCTCCCACTGCACTGCAGATTGTCACTGTTGAACACAGGTTAAACGAACTGTGGCTTTTATATATTGTCTGATATCATTCAACCGCACTGTGGCAGCGGTATGCCTACATGTAATCGTGCCATGGTTAGCTATCACCCCTCTCTCGCACTTTGCGTGTCAATTGGTCAGGGACCACGAGTTGAGTAAAATAAATTAAAAACCATCTCACCTCTGCTGCTGCTCTGGGATATCCAATAGGGCAGTTTGACGTTGCACCCACGCCTGCAGCTGCTACTGCTGTCGGTGTTCTGTCTTTCTGAACTCTACGCATGCATCCATGTTTACAGTGCACACATACACACACATACCACACACACACACACACACACACACACACACACACACACACACACACACACACACACACACACACACACACACACACACACACACACACACACACACACACACACACACACCACGCATACATTTCAGGGTTGATGTGAGGCCTAGCGAGAATCACATTTCTACTAGGGAGCCGTACAAATTCGGGTGTTATGGGGTTTGAACGACTCCCTAGTTTCCACACCTGTGGGTATCGTTCTACTCTCAAAGCTGTGCCGGCCTGCACCTAGCGTAGTGGTGGAAGGTGAGTGCATCAGAGCCATCGAGCTACCCACCCTCCACAGCCATGTTAGGGTAGGAAGCACACTAGTACCTGGAGCCGTGGAAGCACTCCCGGGCAGTGGGTCAGCTCCTGGTTGACCGGCCTAGTGTCAGATCACGGGAATACAGCTCTCGAGAACCGTTTTACCATGTACCAATACCACAACGCAGCACGAACGCCTTGAAAAGGAGCTCATATGCTACGACAGACAGACTGATTGCCCATTAGAGCTTAGGCTGAATGCTTCTTCAGCAGTTCATGAGACAGGAAGGGCCGTTTGGTGATGACCACTTGGCGATACCATAATTGCAGATCATGGAACTACCAGTTTCACACGTCATCATTCACGGCTGTGCAGTGGGCACCTGGAGAGAGAGGTTTCGTGCCACGTTATGTTTTGGTGAACTTGAAATTCACGTCGGAAATGGCGTTTGAATGTGAAGCTTGGCGTTAACATCGAAGTGGAAAAAACGTCCGACTCTCCCCACACAGCCACACAACCACACAACCATACCCAAGTGGTTGTCACGGTGGGGTGTCACTGGTACACAGTATGCCATGCGGCAAAATGAGCCTATCATGGTCTCTAAAGAGTGTCCGTGAGGAAACCGATACTGTTCGGTCGTCTGAACTGCAGGGTCTTGCCACTACATAAACTTTCTTTCTTCTTTGAGAGTAAGAAAAAGGATCAATAAGTTACGAGTTACTGAGTACTAGTATGCCTAACATTATTGGTCCCTTCTCTTTCTTTGAGAGTACATGTACTTGGCTTTGTAAAGAACAATACAAAAGAAGGTACACATGGTAGTATTGCGCATATCGACAGCAATCTTTGTACCTTGCCAGCTTGGCCGCAAAGCCTGAGAATGCTCCAGGTCCTTCCAAGACGACCACCATTGACGGCCCACACGTCAGCTCTTCTTGACTTCTGTTTGCGAAGAGCTTACAGCTCAGACGCAGGTCAATCACCTGCAGTAAATTGCAAAGATGAAGTATAAAGCAAATGAGTCAGGCCCCCGAATATCAAAAAATCCAGAGTTGGCCGCGCCTAGAGCCAATGAATCTTCCAGCATGAAGCCGGATTTAGGACGAGGATGCTAGACCATCCTGCCTCTCTGGTCAGTCCTCATACTAAACTACATCAACACGGCAGAGAACTCATACTAAACTACATCAATACGGCAGAGAACTCATACTAAACTACATCAATACGGCAGAGAACTCATACTAAACTACATCAATACGGCAGAGAACTCATACTAAACTACATCAATACGGCAGAGAACCGTACATGACTGTATGCTCATGTCAGGAATATCCAGGTTACCACCGCCAACGTCCATGTCAACTATTTGTATATGGTGGCCAGCTTGCAGCTGTCTTTGACAGTACGGGTACGGGACACGTACGGGATAGCGCGCCAGATATGGCGCGGCACGTGATGATGGCCCTACCAAACACGCACCGAATTAAAGCCGTGTGGACCCTGGCTAGCACCAAATTCGCTACTAAAGTAACATCTTTCGCATAGCTACGGAAATTAAAACAACATGTCCCCGTGTCGTGCTGTCTGGACACCGGAGCAGCTTACTTGTGTACGAGTGAGACGCAGCATCTTCAGTGCCACCAAGCGCAGGCCACACGACAGGAGACCACCCAGTAAGCTAGTGTACGGCGTAGCCAAGGGCTCACCAAGCAGCAGGTTAGCCTGGAAAACGGAAAGAACATGACAATAGAACTACATGAAGATGACAGTGACTATGTTGGACACTATGACATGGCATTACTTTGCTTTCTATAATGGAGACGACACATGCATGATTCCACTTCTACACACTAAGTCTTGCACTCCTAGCAGTATGCTTACCAGTTATTATAGTGGTCATGCTGGCCAGTTAAATCTTATCGCCGGCTTGAGAACGGTGCAGTAACGCAACATGACGTGTGCACAGCGCCAAACTCCGTAGCTCAGGGCTACAGGATATCACTTGATTTAGGTGCATACAGAATGTGAAGCAGCAGTCTATTTCGCCAACCAGGTACCTAAGCCACATTGAACACTGGGACCACACTATGTACACGCAATGTAACATTATTCAGCAAAACACAGGCCCATAGTCACTTACTGCTAGGAATAACCATTGGACAACACAGACTCGGAATTGCGGCATGGGCCCAGCAGGCTGGCTTACCTTCTCATCAGTCCAAACAAGAGGTGGAGGGATAACAAGTGGTATACGCTGCCATTCTCCCCTATCAGTCTGCAGCTCATCATCATCATCATCACCGTCATGAGCAGCATTATGCTGAGAGCGAGACATTATCTGTTGCTGCTGTTCATGGTCAGTGTCGCATGCAATGAGTCGCTCACCGCACGCAACATCCCGACATCTCTCCACCGACAGTTCTTCGTCGACAGCACTGGCGAAAATCTGCAACCAATACACACCACACCACCATTGTGTGTACACCCACACCCACACTAACACCCACATCAACAAGAACATGCCTAAAAGCACATGTACACACACACACACCAGTGGCCACATCCCTACCCCCCCCCCCCCCCCTCCTCACACACACACACACACACACCAGTGGCCACATCCCTACCCCCCCCCCCCCTCCTCACACACACACACACACACACACACACACACGCGCGCGCGCATACCGTCACATACATACAGAACAGGGACATCGACAACTTTGCTCTGGGCTGTGTAGCTAGTAGTAGCTACAGAAGACTCAGTTCATGTTCTCGCTTGCCCGATTGCATTCAAGTGCATGTAGAGCCATTTGAGAGGCCAGCAAGTCTGGCAAGTAGTAAGCATAGCAGGGTTGGCGATGCAGACCGGCACCCTACGTTACTAAGTCATGACCTTACTCACGGCACTACATATATATGTCAGCTAACCAGTGGCTGCCTACCTGCCTGCTATGCACGTTACGCTTATGCTGAATTACTAGCTTTTAGAAAGTAGTTAGTTTGCTACATGATCAACAGAACTATCCATAATGTACTCAGAGAATAGGATCCAATCGCCAAAGCATGGCATACCTTTTGAATGCGCATATCCAATGTTTGTCTCTCCAACAGCAAGCCACCAGGAAAGAAGTGCTTCACTTGAGCGGTGGCATGAGCAAAGCTCTGGGGCACTGTAACGACATGGAGAGACCATGTTGTGAACACACATACACGCACGCAGACATGTACACACACACACACATGTACACACACGTACACACATGTACACACACGTACACACATGTACACACACATACATTCATACATACATACATACTCAATCTGCGGACAGAACTGTTTCGTCCTTTGTGGACTCGTCAGCGCAGCACAGAGGAAATGAGGCCGAACCTGATAGCAATGGAAATAAAGATTTCCAATCAGGCCCGAACGTACCCATACATACATACATACACACATACATACATACATACATACATACATACATCTTGATCTTGATCTTGATCCTGCTGCCAAGTCTGGCTACGCAGTCCCCGAAGGGACAAGTCAAATGGTACTAGTCACCCTGCCGCATCGGTGGCGTGTCCGGCCGCTAGTCGAGCGGAAGGTCCGGTGACAGGCGGAGCACTCCAGGGGTGGTGCCGCTGTAGTTTGGATGTCAGTCAGTTTGCACTTGTGTCGAGTCCTTCCACTGATGGACGTGAAGGTTCGCTGGCATACAAGGCACGTCAAACCTGCCCCATCTTGAACTGCTGGCGGTTTCCGTTGTTGCTGCCGTCAAGGCTGGCTGAGGGAATGAGGTGGATCATTGCCGCACCGATGGTTCGCCAAGCCCCCACGAGATAGGAGCCAGCGACCGCACGTATTACACTGAACAGACCCAGACTACTCTCTCACCGGCTTTGCTCGCTCCACTGTGCACTTGTGACGCGCCATGTAGCGGGGCTGAGAGAAACTCCGGCCGCAGGTGTCACACAGGACCGGCTTGATCTTGTGCTCAGTCCTGGTGCGGTGCGCGCAAGCAACAGCTTCACGGCATGCTGACCTTCAGGTACTCCGGCAGCTGGTTGCATCACACAAGTCTCTCTCCTTGACATTGGCCATCTTGAGGTCAGCACGGATTGCATCTTTCCACCGCTTCTTGGGCTTGTGTTGAGGTCGCGTCTGGGTCAGTGAACCGAACAGGAGTAGCCGGGGCAAGCGTTCGGGCGACATGCGGATAACATGACCAAGCCAAGTCAGTCTGCGAAACATAATCTTCTCTGTAACTAACTCGGTATCACCCCACCACGTTCGGACTGTGGATGAGGACAAGCGTTCCTCTTGCTGCCTCTTTCCGCTGATGCCAAATATAGTCCGCAAGCATTGGTTGTGGAATACTTCCAAACGACGCACATCCCGCTGCAGGGGTGTCCAGGTTTCAGAGCCATAAAGCAATGCTGAGAGAACAGTGGCTGTGTATACATTACGTTTCGTGGAGACCGGTAAATCTCTGTTGTTAAAGACTGGCTTACGGAGGCGTCTGAAAGCTTTGGAGGCTGCAGCTATGCGATGGGTGACGTCTGCAGATGTTGTGCCATCAGGTATTATGAGGCAACCAAGGTAGGTAAACTCAGTGACATGCTGCACGTCACCTGCTGATGTGCGCAGGGGTGCCACATCCGTTTCGTGTACTCCGGTCCCAACCGCCATGAATTTAGTCTTCATTGCGTTGACCCTGAGCCCGAATGAGGTGGAGAGCAGATTGGGCGCCATTCCAGGTTTTGGCTAGGAGGGCACCATCATCGGCAAACTGGAATTCTATTGCACATGTGGAGCTGGCTGCGCTAAGTCTTGCATTAAAGAGTTGATCACTGCGGTGACTCATAACGTCGATGCCGACTTCCGGATTGGTCAAAGCAACATTCCGCCACTGGTCCACGACTGCACACATGTAAATGTTGAACAACACCGGTGCCATACATACATACATACATACATACATACATACATACATACATACATACATACATACATACATACATACACACGCATACATACACACGCATACATACACACACATACATACACACACACACACACACACACCACACACACCTCAGTCAGACATGCCCATCGCGGAAGCGACGATAGCGAACAGCTATGTTAGACATAGCAGCTTGTGCTGGGATTACACCATTCAACAGCTTGCAAGGCTGATGAATTGACCGCCACTAGTGGCACTACACACACACACACACACACACACACACACACACACACACACACACACACACACACACACACACACACACACACACACACACACGCACACACACATATATACACAAAAATATGTTCCGGACCATCTGGGTCACTATCAGAACAAACATGTACATTTTTGACCAACGTGAAGGGCAAAGCTTGAAAGAGGGATGGGGAGAGGAAGGGAGAGGAGGAGGAGAGGAAGGGAGGAGAGAGGAAGATTCAACACCTCCAGAGGAGGGACTCGGAAAGTATTCAAAGTTTAAAGCTGGATTGTACGCCATTGGATATAACAAGGATAGATAGCCCTTGCTCTCCCTCCAAAAAAGTGTGCAACTCCACCAGGATTTTCTAAAGGGAGTGCCAACGACAAAAGCTCATAATTTAATGATCATAAAGTAGGGGTGAAACGAGTATCTATTTTGACCAATATCACTCATTCATAATATTCGATCGAGTATCCAATTATTTCGAGTATTTTATCGAAATTCAAAAGCGCTAGATTTGTGAGTTCTCGAGCAATTCGGAAGAAATTATCTGTGAACATAGAACAAAAGTCGCCAACGTCTTGTACAGAGTGTAAAGTAACGATTTTCACCAGTACTTTCATTATCTCAAAACAAAATACCGTTACTTGCCGTGGTGATCGCATCGTCCAAGTCATAAAATACTGACTCAAAGGCACGAATAATGCATGCATACCAGTCGATGAGCAGTACAACAGAAGTTTTTGAAAAATAAAAGGCCAGTACTAAAAAAAATAAAAAAAATAAACCCATCGAGTGCAAAATTTCGAATACTCGCTCGTTTGAGATTTTCGAACGAATACTCGAATATTCGAACTAATAGTTTCACCCCTATCATAAAGTTATGGTGCAGTTTCGTGTATCTAGGATTTTCTTGGACGTCCAGAAGGTACTGAGCACGATGCATATGCTGATATCTGTTGTATACAGTACAAAGCCGGGGATACTCCCTGGTAGAAAGTGTGACTTACTGCACGGTTGAGGACCATGATTAGGATGGGAGTTATCGTCCATAGAGACCCCATAAACAGAGTCGCACACACCTGGGAGTCAGCTACTAGTTACATGTATCCTTGATGATAAGGCCCTCTTCAGACTAGGTACAAAACAGCCTATAAGTCACATTTACATAGAAGTTTCCAAGACAACAACAAGAATCTGGCGGGAAGCCTAAAAAGCTGCCCGATCCTTTCAGGCAGGGTGCGAACCCTTGTAGAAGGCAACTTTCCTGCATTTATCGTACTTTCTCACCAAGTAGTTGTACAAACGTACAGACTTTGAACCCGGGTACGACTGCCGGCTGCTTTCACACATCCCAGGTCCATTGCGCAATAGCGTAGGGTCAAAGGTTGCCTGTATATATTGCATGTAAAATGTGTAGTCTGAATGCAGGCTTGGAAAAATGTTGCCTTTTAGGTTTTATGTGATTTTGTACTGGATGTTCTATGTACGTAGTCTGATGAGGGCCTTATGTTCCAACACACTACATACATGTACTGTACACATCCAACACACTACATACATGTACTGTACACATCCAACACACTACATACATGTACTGTACACATCCAACACACTACATACATGTACTGTACACATCCAACACACTACATACATGTACTGTACACATCCAACACACTACATACATGTACTGTACACATCCAACACACTACATACATGTACTGTACACATCCAACACACTACATACATGTACTGTACACATCCAACACACTACATACATGTACTGTACACATCCAACACACTACATACATGTACTGTACACATCCAACACACTACATACGTGTACTGTACACATCCAACACACTACATACATGTACTGTACACATCCATGCTCATATACATGTACATACCTAAGACACCACCAGGCACGGAGTCGAATACAATCACATCATTGGCAGCATCAGATGGCGTCACCACCGACTGCAGCCTCTCCACACAGTTCTCTCTGATAACGCACAGGACTAGGCTAGCACCGGCCGTCAGGTCGGCACCTTGGACTTGGCCTACGATCCCGGCATAGCCTCCATGGTTACCAATGACAGTACTGCTGCTGTTGCCGTGGTTACCACTGTCAGCACTGCTGTCACTGCTTCCAGTACTGTCAGCTGATTGAGTTCTTCCAGCGCTAGGACATTGCGGTTGCTGCGGCAAAAACATAACGTCACACAACAGGATCTTGAATGGCAACTGTCTCGCAAGCATGCATACATGTACATGGATGCCTCCATTCCTGAAACCATAGTGATTTATGGCGACAAACCTATATTCGCTGGAGAAGTGGCAGAACTAAACCCACCCAACAACGAGCAGGCTAACACTACCTGCAGGACCCTGCAATCAAAGTACTTGTACCCGGGACGGAATGCGGCATAATGTGTGGCACACGTGCTGTTGCCAGATTAGCAGCAACAGTGCAGACGGTTAGAAAGTTCAGGTTGACAGGCACATCCCTTCATAATCACATAAACCATCACATTAACCATCACATTAACCATCACATTAACCATCACATTAACCATCACAGTACACACACACTACAGTACTGTAGTTATTAGCTGGTAAATTGACCGTATTGGCCCACATTTACTGAAGCCCATGCGCTTATACAGGACCGTGACGAATGTTGCCGTATTGATAATTTTTGCAGGTCGGTTGGTCTCACGTATAGGAGCATGTGCTTGTAATTGTGTTACCAGTATGGAATGTGGAAATTGCGCATTAAACCCTGTAAAGATGGTACCGTACCTTGGAAGGTCCAGTATCGGTGACATCGTTGAGCACTAGTCTTGCTTCAGCCTGGTTCATCTGCACCATTCTAGCTCCGACAAGTAGAAAGCCGTGAAAGGCAAGGTGCCGCATGAGCCGCACGAACTGCCCGGTGCCAGCAGCAGCTGCCACGCCATTGTTGTTAGCCCGCGCAGAGAGCAGTGGTGTGGCGGTGACCACGCCAGCGACCAGCCTTCTCTCCCCTAGCCAAGGAAAGAGAACGTCATTGGGCGGTACCAGCTCGCGGTGCAGCGCAGTGAACTTTGCCGCGGGTGGCTGCAGATGACGATTGACACGTTGCGATGGATCAGCGTACAGTGCATCACCATTGCTGAACCACATGCATGCCAAATGCATAGCAAGGCGAGGTGACTGCGCGCACAGGATTCCTGGCATCAGTTTGCGGATTTCCGACACCAATTGTGTCAGACGCTCCTGAGCATTGACACCACGAAGGCAAAGAACACAGGTGAACCCCTCCGTGTTGCCATCAACCTCCTTGTCGTAGACAGGGTGAAGGAATTCGGTGGTGACTGGCTCGGCGTCTATGACCAGCCGAATACCAAGTAGTTCCATGGGTGTGTGTTCAATGCTTCCCAATAGACTGTGTGAGCATGCACCATCCAGAGGAGCTCCACCAGCACTGCCATCATCACCATCACTATGCACTGCAGCACTGTCGTCAGCACTGCCATCATCACCATCACTATGCACTGCAGCACTGTCAGCACTGTCGTCAGCATTGCTGCAGAGTATAGACAGTAGTTCATGCAGGACATGCATGGCCTTGTTGAGCACGACCAGTGTTACCAGCTGCTCCTCATCGCGGCTGCTGACATTGAACTGACGAGCGCTTGACCAGGGTCTGGTCATCGACCATGGTCCTCCACGGACCAGTGGTGACAGCGCACTTGTCATCTGATGTCCCACGGCATATTCGGGGGCAGTCAGGGAAGGTTGCCGGCGGTTGATGGCCTCGCAGACTTGACGCACAGGGTGTAGGCCACTCCGTGACATTGCCATGACCAGCAGGCATGGTCGACTGCTCTTCGCAGCACCAGTAGCAGCCGTATCTGCCCCTGCTGGTGCCACTGCTGCTGCTGCCTCTTCTGGCATGCATAACTGGTGTTGCCAGTGCTTGGAGAGATGAGTGCGGTTAATGCGAAGTGGCTGAATACCATAGTGATGACAGGTGCGAATGGCAAAGGCCACTGTGCTAGTACAGGCATCTGAGATTGCTAGCAGGTAGACATGACGAGGCGGCAAAGCAAGGAGACTGCTAGCACGGGCGATGCTTAGCTTCAGCTCACGCGGATCCTTTAGAGCAAGCCGAGGTCCAAACAACTGGCTAGCGTATGCCCAGGCCTCATCGTTCGTTTCCGGTGCCGGCAGCAAGAATGGCTCCAGCTCAAAATTCACAGGTGCTGCTGGTGCAGTGTTATCTGAACATGCATCAGTGCCAGCATCATCATCGTCATCACTGCTAATATCACCGGTGCCATTGATGCCATCATCACTTGCTACAGTGCTCGTTGATGCGGCTAATCTGCCATCGCCTCCCTGCTGCTGCTGGTGGTGGTGGTGGTGCATAGCCAGTGTAGCTGGAGAACTGAGGTGCCCAGTAGTGCAGGACTGCACCGCGTTCAACCAGCGTCTTCTTGCATCTGGTCCATACATTGCGATGGCTGCATTGACACGCTGCCCACCTCCTTCTGATGCTGCATCAGGAAGTGTTGAGCTTGACCTGGTAAGATGGTGGCTGAAGATCAAGCGGACACCCACTAACGAAGCCGATATGCTCTGTATTGCACGGAACACGGACACAGCAGAGGTTGCATCCTGGAGCCAGGCAGTGGAGAGATTAGTTACAGTCATGTTCGGTTCAGTCACACAGCCTTTCTCAGTGTACACATCATAAATGAGTCTCTGCTGTTCACCACACGGGGCCATGAAAGCAGCCACTGCTGTAGCAGCTTCTTTGCAGTAGCCAGGGAAGAAGCTCTCATTATTGAACTGGCCAATGGTTTCGTGATTGCCTCTCTCCAGCTTGATGACATCACTCAAATCAACATCATAGAGATGAGTGTCGGCGAGATCATCACAACCGACGTGTGTCACAAGGTCCACAAGAGTAAAGCTGCTTAGGTACTGCTCAATCTTAGCTTGGTTAACACCATCCTTGGGCATGAACAGCATGGACAGTTGCTGGCGCTGCGGGAAGTTCACCTCTTGCTGCAGAGCCACGACTCTGAATGGTGCTTGTTGCAGGTTGTAAGGGTCTGAACAGCCAGCCCTGCCATCCATATCAGTAGAAGAGGACGTAGCGGTAGTGGTGCTGGCGGCCATCTTGCAGAACCAGACCAGCAGTGCAATGTAACCAACGCTGGACATCTCCACGCCAAATGTGTGAGCAAAATTGGAGTAGTAATGCAGAGGAACACTTCTAGTTTGCCGATCTTTGCCTTTCCCAGCACGCAGCATGGATGATGCTGCGGTTGCTGTGGCCTGGTCAGTATCCCTTACAGCATCTCCGGTGTTTGATAACAATACAGTCGCATGGAATATTGCAGATGCCAATCGATCTCGCGGCTCGTCCATAAAGGCGATGCGTGATACAGTTTGCTTTGGCGACGAGAAGGTATAGTGCTGCAAGCGACACAGCAGAGACAAAAAGAGATGAAGTAGATCAGCACAGACGTACACAGTTGGCAACTCCCACTACCCGCACAAAATTGCTGCCGCAGCTGAGAATTGCTTTTGCATGAGACCTGAACTGTAGCTGAAGCCTTGTTCTGCATTCTATGTCAGTACACATCGAGAACCCATCTCTGGACACTGATTTGCTGTTTCAACTAGGGATGATCCGGGTACCCGTGTACCCGTTTGTTTAGCTGCTGACCCGTTAGCAAACGAGTACCCGTTAGTCGTGTACGACGGTACAGTACGGTAATATTAGCTGATTTGCACAGTTGTTCAATTTGATGTACAGGTTGAATGTGTTGTTGCTTGTTCGATCCTGCTAAATTAGACAATTTGGACTGTTTTGCATGTAGCGCAGTAAGTGCGTATGCTGCGCTTGTCGCGTTGTAGTGCACTTGCTGTGAATTACATGACTTTGCATGCCCTCCTGGCACGAAATGTATAGTAACTGTCACTATCGGCTGCTAAAGGGTACCCGATAACCCGCCCGTTAAGCCAGGTATCCGTTTGTAACCTTAAAGGGTAACCGTTTCACCCCTAGAACTTTCAACCTTGTTTTAAATTTCATCAGCAGAGCTCAGAGTTACTGGCCGAACAGATTACAATGCAGTCCAGTGAACAACAAAGCATGATGTTTTAAACCGACTCAAACATATCAACGTCAGAGTGCTCTAACGGCGAGAAACACAGTGAACTTGGCACGGGGACAGGTAACTTTGACACAAACCAGAAAGAGTGAGGGTGTGTAATTCAGCACAGAAGTAGATCGTAGACAGACAGATTAGTGGAGAGATAGAGAGACTGGCAGACAGTGCGTTTGCACATTAGTCTGTGTGTGCACTAGATGCATACTTATTCTGTGGCTCTACTTCTCTATAAGCTGTACGCGTACATACACTACATGTACAATCTCTACAATCACTACATGTACACTGATCACTACATGTAAGCTACTCACCAAGTTAACCATTGGCTGAATGTTAGGGAACAAGCGCAGGCTTTCCTCTACCGACCGTTTCTTCCTCCAGGCCTCCACTACCTGTTTTATCAGTGACTCGCAATTCTGCCACGGACGATAGCCCGGAGAGGGTAGACTTAAACCTTCATGACGCCCTTGATACTGATAGGAGTGCTGGCGGTTTCTGCCAGCTGGCGGTCCGAACTGCATGACTTCCTTCATTTCACTGCTACGTAGATGCTGGTGGGCTCCACGGACTGAGAGATAGCGATTTCCTTCACGTAGGTGCTCCGGGATTGACAATGAGCTTTCAAAAGTAAGGTCATGCCGCGTGGCTGGTTCACCAAGCAATAGGCGATACTCGAAACCTGGATCAACCGTTGCTGCAGTGGGCTGAGTTGATGAGGCCCCTTTAGCGGTGTCCGATGACTCATCAACATCACGATCTTCATCCTGGCTTTGGGTTGCTGTGTTTGAAGATGCAGCCGCATCACTCCGGCTACTGGTGAGTACGTTTGGTGAGCCGCCAGTTTGCTCCAGTTCCTGCTCTGTACAATAAGCGCAGAAGACAGTGCGTGGCACACAGCATGCATGAAGGGTGCACCGGTTCAACGCCGTATTTATGATTTGATCATCTCCTACACAGGACCCAGGGCATACCAGGGCCGTAGCAACCGGTCTGGCCGGTCAGACCGTATTTCCAAAAAAAGTTGACCCGCCCTGCAATTCGTGCAAAACGGGGTTTTCGTCAGTAATGCCCATCTCTGGTCAAGTACCCCATTTGGCCGAACCACCTGAAATCAGTCCCGGTGCTACGGATACGTGCATACATCAAAGTAACACATTAATGTACAGCAACTACAGTAACAACATGCACATACTTCGAAGTACAGTTACAAGTACTGGCATTGCTACCGTATAGCATACAGTTACAAGTACTGGCATTGCTACCGTATAGCATACAGGTACAAGTACTGGTATTGCTACCGTATAGCATACAGTTACAAGTACTGGCATTGCTACCGTATAGCATACAGTTACAAGTACTGGCATTGCTACCGTATAGCATACAGTTACAAGTACTGGCATTGCTACCGTATAGCATACAGTTACAAGTACTGGTATTGCTACCGTATAGCATACAGTTACAAGTACTGGTATTGCTACCGTATAGCATACAGTTACAAGTACTGGTATTGCTACCGTATAGCATACAGTTACTGGCATTGCTACCGTATAGCATACAGTTACAAGTACTGGTATTGCTACCGTATAGCATACAGTTACAAGTACTGGTATTGCTACCGTATAACATACAGTTACAAGTACTGGTATTGCTACCGTATAGCATACAGTTACAAGTACTGGTATTGCTACCGTATAACATACAGTTACAAGTACTGGTATTGCTACCGTATAGCATACAGTTACAAGTACTGGTATTGCTACCGTATAACATACAGTTACAAGTACTGGTATTGCTACCGTATAACATACAGTTACAAGTACTGGTATTGCTACCGTATAGCATACAGTTACAAGTACTGGTATTGCTACCGTATAGCATACAGTTACAAGTACTGGTATTGCTACCGTATAGCATACAGTTACAAGTACTGGTATTGCTACCGTATAACATACAGTTACAAGTACTGGCATTGCTACCGTATAGCATACAGTTACAAGTACTGGTATTGCTACCGTATAGCATACAGTTACAAGTACTGGTATTGCTACCGTATAGCATACAGTTACTGGCATTGCTACCGTATAGCATACAGTTACAAGTACAGTGGTCCCTCTATAATCCGGCACCATTTGTGCCACAAAAATCTGCTGGATTAGGGAGGGTGCTGGATTAACAAATCTGATTTACTGCTGCAATGTACATGAAGAGGACATTTTGGTTACTGAAAATTGTGCTGGTTTATCGAGGGTGCTGGATTATAAAGTGCCGGATTAGAGAGGGACGACTGTACTGGCATTGCTACCGTATAGCATACAGTTACAAGTACTGGCATTGCTACCGTATAGCGTTAGACTCCGGTCGACTTACGGTGGATATAGTCGGCCCAGGCGGACACTCCGGCGCTTATTCCTTGCGTACTTGTTCCTTGGCTGGTTGTTGCCGGCTGTTGCGACCTACGTTCCGGGAGAGGGAACTCCTCGCGTACTTTACGCACGAGGTGATCACCCCAGAGTTTATTTGTTGTTTCCTCTACATCCTTGCTTAGGCCGGGATCATGGAACGCAGATTTCTCCCGTGTGGCAACCTGATCAGATTGCTGCGGGGACATGCTTTGAGATTGCTGCTGCTGATCAGCTGCAAATTGTTCGTAGTGAACTGCATGGTCATCGTAACCAGCCCCCATGGGATCACTGCCGCCACTGTCGTCACTAGCAGATCTAGATCGATGTGCAGCAGCAGCAGCCATGTTTGCTCGGCTGGTGTTGACGTTGTACCAGGCACTGACGGCACTAGTCACTGGCTGGGTGCGGTGAGCAGCTCCGGGGTCGGGAGGAAGGAGCTCAAGGTCCCGGATGACTTGCTCCAGATCACAATCATCAAGGAACTCGGTGTGCAGCCGCAGCCGATTATCACTGGAGGAGGAAGCGTAATGGCGTCCCTCAGAGTTTCGTTGCCGCTCTTCTTCATCCATTTGTAGCATTTCAGCATAATGATCAGCAAAGGTCTCAGCCGCCACGCCGAATGATGAGCTGTTTGAGTCATTATCCATGCCGGGATAATCACTGCCTGTGCTGGCAGAGTCATCAGCAGATGATAACTGCTCTCTTGATGGTTGCCTGGCTAATAGAGATGTTCCCTCCATGGTCTGCTGCAGCAGTGCAGCGTCATCTTGGCCAGCGTCCCTCGCTGTGTGGATGGGCATTTCTTGTCTTTCATGTTCAACGTCAACACCCAGCTGCTGTTGTCGTTGCTGCTGTTGGATATGTGGGTCCTGGTCTTCAGGACTAGCCTGGCCACCGGCGGTACTGCTGTTGCTACCAGCCTGCCAGAAGCATTCACAACATCACCATCACAGTCACTGAGTTTAACAAACATACAAACACTTTTCTACACTGATTTCAGCCTGGGATACATTGTATATTCTAGCCACATTAATCCACGTCGTGCTCAGCCTGTACTGAAGTATATTAGACATTGTCATTTCTCCCATGCAGCACCGTGACCAGTCACCCCGTGACACTGTGTTGCCATGGCAATCTATCAATGACGGGTTAACACTACTGTTATTACAGTTTAGCCTGCCGAGCCTGGATGCTAGTACAACAATTGGTATCAGAACCGTCATGGTGGTATTGCACGTGTTCAAAAACACCTCTGCCTAACCAGTGGATCTAAGGCTTGTATTTTGTTGACATTCGGAGTAGCATAGCTGCATATCGAACTGTGAAATAAAGCCGAGAGGCACGACCAAAGTTCCAGCAAAAGTTTCCGATCTTGCCCTTCACTCAGAACTGGCAACAAGTAGCAATGCAGTAGTGCGTGTGCAACTGCGAGATTGATTTGCAGTACAGGAGTCGAATGACATCATACATGCAATATACAGTGAAACCTGTCAAGGCGACCACTCGGATAAGTTGACCACCTGTCCTACAAGACCACTGAAACCAGAATCAAGGGATACTATTTAAAGTCAAACGGCCCTGGATAAAGAGACCACCTGGTAACAAAGACCACGTTTTGAAGGTCCCTTGAGCGGTCGTCTTAGCCAGGTTTAACTGTAGTGAATATATGCATGTAGCGCTGATCGATCCACGTGCAACACTCGGCGTCTAAGCCGCAGGGGCGATTTCTGAGTTTTTACACCAGTTGGAAATTAAAGTGTGGCTAACGCTCCGGATAATACCGGGTAGGTGTCCGGACGGACACTACGCTGACTCCTCACATACATGTACTGTCGTGGACATGGAAATCCAGTCGATTGACCGGGGCCGGCGCCCTCAGCGCGTACAGAACGCTGCGTGCAGTGCACAAAGTCATGTTGATCCGCGATGCGACCAGCGCGCTGCATCGCATAATGCATGTTCCGCTTATCTACGGCTGCATGGCCAGCGCCCTGGGGCCGCTAGACGTGCGACCGGATTTCCATGTCCACGACAGGACATTGTAGATGTACGGCAGATGGATGGTAGTCATACTATGCACACTAAGTGCACTAAGTCTTGTAGTTGTACCAATACCCCAATGACTAAAATCATAGTAGCCTTACCGCACGTGTGTGATGAGGCAAGGACAGCAGTACTGAAGACTGACTACCTTCTTCGTCTGCCGTATCAGAGCCACCAGAACTATCCAGATCCAAATCGGGTGCTGTCAAGCCTTCCAGCCAGTCTTGACTGCCCGCCCCAGCAGGCAAAACAGATGACTGGGAACTAGCGCTCGCACCCAGGTGCGATGCTGCCTCTTGCAGCAGATCAGCCATTGGTGCTGTCAGCACAGTGTCCTGGGTCGGGGGATGATTTGCAGTCTCTTGACCGAGGTTCAGGGTTTCATCCACCTCATTTCCTCGTCTTTCAGTAGGCGATGCACCAGCCCCGCTGCTGTCGTTAGCACCGTCGTCATCGCTTATGCTTTCTCTTTCATCCATTCCGTGTTCCGTCTCGTCCTGCTGTTTCCGAGTCCAATTGAATTGGCTAAATGCACATTCTTGGAAAACTGATTTCCAACAGTATCACCACCCAGTATGCATCAATTGCAATATATACTGTCAGAAAAGCAAGCACGCGACACGTGGTACTACTACTATGCCTTGAGTTGAAGTCGAACGCCCCCATCCATCCCCAAAGTCAAAGGACGGTGAAATGAGGCCAAATGGCAACACTTCTTCAGTTCTTCGTGTCCTGAAGCTAGCGCTAGCGCCACTCGCTATCAATCTCAGCTGCCATGGTTACCGACTACATTGTAGTCACTTTTTTGCAACAGATTTTGATCTGAAAGCTAGAAAAAGAAAACTCAATCTGTAAGTGTAATGTCATTGCAAAGACTACACTACAGTCATTAGCCTAAGAGTCGACTAGTCTAGTCCGGCATTAGAATGATTAGGTGAGAACTGAGAAGGCTACATCTTTGCCAGCTGGTGCAACCATGTACCAGCGAAACACTGGTGAATGGTGCAGAACCATCCTAGTTATCTATCAAACAAGGCTTTAAAATAATACAATACCGGTAATATTATTATAACGATGAAGTTGTAAGTTCATATTATAACGTTACGTGCTGATTATGTAGCTGATGTGGTGAGACCAGTGACAAGTGCACAATTACATGCTTGGATCAGAGTTTAGTTTGACGAAAAGTCTGTACAAACTACAAAGCGTCAAAGGTACACACACGGACTGGCAGTATGGGTGGACAGTGTACTTGGAAGTAGCCATGATGATCGATCACTGACATCCACGGCTACACTGCACAGAAGTCAACATTGTCATAGATGTATACGTACATGGTCATATGTACATGTACGACCATAATACTAGCAAGATCAAAGAGTACACAACCCGACAAGCATACATGGTGGTCCACAAGCATACATGGTGGTCCACAAGAATACATGGTGGTCCACAAGAATACATGGTGGTGTACAAGAATACATGGTGGTGTACAAGAATACATGGTGGTGTACAAGAATACATGGTGGTGTACAAGAATACATGGTGGTGTACAAGCATACATGGTGGTCCACAACTTACACAAGCATACATCTGTACATGGTGGTCCACAAGAATACATGGTGGTGTACAAGCATACATGGTGGTGTACAAGCATACATGGTGGTGTACAAGCATACATGGTGGTGTACAAGAATACATGGTGGTGTACAAGCATACATGGTGGTGTACAAGCATACATGGTGGTGTACAAGCATACATGGTGGTGTACAAGCATACATGGTGGTGTACAAGAATACATGGTGGTGTACAAGCATACATGGTGGTGTACAAGCATACATGGTGGTGTACAAGCATACATGGTGGTGTACAAGCATACATGGTGGTGTACAAGCATACATGGTGGTGTACAAGAATACATGGTGGTGTACAAGCATACATGGTGGTGTACAAGCATACATGGTGGTGTACAAGAATACATGGTGGTGTACAAGCATACATGGTGGTGTACAAGCATACATGGTGGTGTACAAGAATACATGGTGGTGTCCAAGCATACATGGTGGTGTACAAGCATACATGGTGGTGTACAAGCATACATGGTGGTGTACAAGCATACATGGTGGTGTACAAGCATACATGGTGGTGTACAAGCATACATGGTGGTGTACAAGAATACATGGTGGTGTACAAGCATACATGGTGGTGTACAAGCATACATGGTGGTGTACAAGAATACATGGTGGTGTACAAGCATACATGGTGGTGTACAAGCATTATACATATAAAAATCGCTCTGTGAGCGGTTTTGAAAAACCTTTACTGGTACTGCCCCGTCGTAAAAGTAAGAAATTAGAACTGGCCCATTGTTCCCCCAAATGCGAACTGATCAACCTAAATCGCGAATGACGGGACCCGAACGCACCAGTAGCACGAGGTCGGGAGGGCACAGGATCACGGCAATTATCATAGGGTAACACCAGTAGTAGTAGTAGAATTTATTATTTTGATAGGGAAGCCTACCGCTAGTACAGTACATGGCCTATGGTCCGGACCAACGTCCCCATCTGCATCCACAGGTAGGAACCTCGTGCTACTGGTGCGTTCGGGTCCCGTCATTCGCGATTTAGGTTGATCAGTTCGCATTTGGGGGAACAATGGGCCAGTTCTAATTTCTTACTTTTACGACGGGGCAGTACCAGTAAAGGTTTTTCAAAACCGCTCACAGAGCGATTTTTATATGTATAATTTCAGCTCTTTTTCCGTTCCCTCCCCACCCCAACCCCGAAGGTAAACATGATGACCACGCGCGCGATGTACTGTATGTAGCCATGCGACTGCAATAACACACTGAAACATACCAGCCCTCCCCGCCTCGCTACCCCGCACACAGATACACAAACATGTGTATACACACGGCACACACACGTGGCCACGCACACATACGCACATGCACACGGCACAAACAGGAAATTCTTCATGTATAATGCCATGCAAAGCAGTGGCCACCGTACTTGAGGAAGTCAGTTGTGAAACAAAAATAATTCAACTACAGCGTGTAGACAAGCTGACGGCCAAAGCACAACATAGCAAACATGACATTTGCCCAAGGATTGCAGTTTGCAGACCATGCCATGGAAGCAGCGAATACAGAATGTAATATCATACAAAGTGACAAGCAAGGACGTGGCCATCATACAGCAGAAACTTGCAGAAAGTCACATATCCAACAGATAGAGAAGTGAACAGCAATCTGATACAGCCCACACAGGACAAAGCGGACCTGATACTCGTCCCAGGATCGCAAGTGGCAAACCCTTTTCAATGCATAACATGCAGGTGTACGTTAGACGCATGAACATCTGACCGTGTCGCCAGTAGGCCTTGGCGGATAATGCTCGAAAAGGTGGCAGATTCTGCTTTTTTTGCACCGAAATTGGCAGAACCATACAAACCTTATGGCGGGCAATTCCTCGAATTCTGCTCCATTTCTTTATCCACTTACCAAATATGCATGAAACTTACCAGAAAAAGTACCGAATTCTGCCAATTTTTCTGCCGGCATTATCCGCCAAGGCCTAGTCGCCAGCATACAATGTCATCACATGTTTACCCCACAAGTTACACACATGCACAGTAGAAGCACAATGAAAGCAATGGAAAAGTACGATGTGGTTGCTGAAGCATCTTCACACTTCAAATTCAGACTTAAATGTGGTCGTCACGGGATGATATACCTGCAAGATACAAGTGATGAAGAAAGAAAGCAGAAGGTCGTGAGGTAGGCTATGAGACACCACAAACGGTTCACCTACATGTCTGTTCAGGGCTAGTGCACTCACACGGAGAATTGTCATAATCGAGCATTTCGCAAACTGAGAAGTGCAATGAAATCCACTTGCATGCACAGGAGCAATTTTGCAATATTATGATGCGCAATTCGACACGATCTGCGATGCTGCGTGCGATGTGCCCTGCTGTCATGATAGTGACAGTCACGGCGGTATGTTTTGTCAACGTCGCCCGTGCACTCTTCTGTCAAGTCCAAAGTGCTCACATACTTGGCAATGTTTTTGCAGTGATTAACTTTTATCCTAGTTTTCTTTTTTACTCTCTTTCTCACTCCTGTGTGCAGCCACACCATACGTGCTCCCACCCCTAACACACCTAGTCACATGCACACCCACATACACACGCACACAGCAACAACAAACAGCCTCTGCGGGGACAGCAGCAACAGCAAGAAGAAAAAGAATGAAGTACCCGCAGGCCGTGTCGATCTGCACATCGTCCACTCTCTCATGTACTTGGCCTGCTTTGTCTGTGTATCCATTTCATGTGCGATCCACAAAATCGACTAGACTGTGGGTGCAATACGCTCTCTACCTGAAGACGTTCTTCTGGCGACATCTCGCCATGTACTTGGCCTGGCTTTGTCTGTGTATCCATTTCATGTTCGATCAACAAAATCTCAATGCACTACAGAGACTAGACAGTGGGTGCAATACGCTCTCTATCTGAAGACGTGAACCATTATATTTTTTGGAAAAGTTATACGTACACCTGAAACGTAATGAAGTACAGGAATAGAGAGAGTGACTGCAATACGCTCTCGACCTGATATAGTGATAACGTGAGTACGAGACACTCTCCACCTGATAACGTGTTAGAAGGTAACATGTCTACAGTCCCACCGTACCCTTCCGACACGACTGTGGACCATTAAATTTTTTTTGAGAAGTTATACGTACACCTTAAACGTAATGAAGTACAGGAATAGAGAGAGTGACTACAATACGCTCTCGACCTGATAACGTGAGTACAAGACACTCTCCACCTGATAACGTGTTAGCAGAAGGTAACAGGTCTACAGTCCCACCGTACCCTTCATCATTCCTCATTCACCATCGCGCGATACCCTGGCACACACTGGCAACATATCAATGGGGTGCCTTACCGTCGTCTAGAGGAGACGTCTTCGCAGCAATATTTTCCCTCCTGCGCATTCAGTCGCCGACGCGACAGCGTTCACGGGGCCGTTCCAGTTGCGGAAGACATTCGATTCATCGGGCCAATTCAGAAACAGGGCCGTGGACACACAGGGGGCAGAGGAGAGACATTGTTAGTGGACAAGAAATATGCAGTGGCAAGTGGCGAGTGCCGCATGGGTGTCAAGTTGTCATGCACAATTCAGCTATTACTTACGGTCCAGCTAGTCCTGCCATTGCTCGCTCGTCCTGGTTCCTCCTCGTTCGTCTTCCTGCACGTCTGCACTTCTCCTTCCCCACCGTTGGCTTTGCGGTACGGGGGTGCCGGAAGGAATTCCCACCATGTATCCATGTACATGAAGTCCCACCATGACTCTCCATGTACATGTCCACGGCCACGTCAGCAGTTTGTATAGTACCGGAAGGAGTTCCCACGATGTCTCCAAAGGCCTAGAGCGGACGTCTTTGCAGCAATTCTTTTCGCCCTGCGCATTCAGTTCGCCGACGATGTCTCCAAAGGCAAAGGCCTAGAGCCTAGTAGAGGGGACGTCTTTGCAGCAATTTTTTTCACCCTAGTACCCTGCACATTCACTCCGCCGACACGACAGCGTTTACGGGGCCGTTCCAGGTGCAAAAGGTCCACGTCAGCAGTTCTCAACTATTTCGCGTACGGGATAGTCGCCGCGACAGCGTTTAAGGGGTCGTTCCAGGTGCAAAAGGTATCCATCAATGGCACTTTGCAGTATGGGGTACGGAAAAGGGGCCTCCTCGTTCGACTTCGTCGACTTCTGCAGTTCTCCTTCCCGTCAGGGGTACCGAAAGGGGCCTCCTCGCAGTTGTCCTTGCCGTCAGGTCCACGTCATGCAGTTCTCAACTATTTCGCGTACGGGATAGTCGTCTTTGTCGTACGCGACATCGGCGTTTACCGAGTGGCATTGGCACAAAGCAGACCGTTGACGGGGTCACGTGTCAAAAAAGTATCAACAACGTGTCGACTACGTGTCGACCACGTGTATAGCGGTACACTCAGCGGTACACTAATTCTCGTGCCATTCTCGTGTCACAAAACTGGAACATCGAGTACCAGTATGGAAAGGCTTCAGACAGGAAGCCTTTCCAATACATGGTGGTGTACAAGAATACATGGTGGTGTACAAGCATACATGGTGGTGTACAAGCATACATGGTGGTGTACAAGCATACATGGTGGTGTACAAGAATACATGGTGGTGTACAAGCATACATGGTGGTGTACAAGCATACATGGTGGTGTACAAGAATACATGGTGGTGTACAAGCATACATGGTGGTGTACAAGCATACATGGTGGTGTACAAGCATACATGGTGGTGTACAAGCATACATGGTGGTGTACAAGCATACATGGTGGTGTACAAGAATACATGGTGGTCCACAAGACAATGTACTACAGTGTACTAGAGTGTGTTACACCCACACTAGCACTAGCACTAGCGCAGCTGTCCAGTATAATCCACATGCTTTGCTAGCCAGGCTGCCCACGGCCAAACATACACAAGTCACATTGGAAACTCTGATAAGATTGTATTGCACTACTGCACTAACACTACTACAATTCTGCCAGGCAGTGTCACACGTACACAACAAAGTAAAAAACAAACAAGCCGATAGCACTCGACAGCACCAGCATCAACAACAGCTTACTAAAAAAAATGAATAAGGAGGTATAGCAGTACAACTGCAGATCTAATGGCAGGTTACTCACAACCCATACCGAACTTAAAGAATTAAACTGTGGATGTGAGTTCTAATGACAATAAAGCTCAGGCACAAACTCTGATATATGAAGTATATGAGAGCCATGGGAAGCCATGCAGTCAATGGCGGATATTAAACAAATGAGAAAGCGAGCTGCCAGTTTCTTTCTACAACCTGGACAGGAGTCGGACGTGTAGCTCTTCATCGCTAGCCCCCAACTCAACAGAAAAAAACATATCTAAAGCCTACATGTCGTGAAGGGAGTGAGCGGGATTGGTCTAAAATTCTATTGATGATGACTTTGCATGGCTTTGCATGTGGTAATAGTAATACGGTCAACTAAAACCAGAGTGAGGTTAGGAAAGTAAAACAATTCAGAAGATGGTCTAAGTTTATATGACTTGCATAGGGATTTGGAAAATATGAGGCTCTTTTGGATGGTTTTAAAAGAAGAATGATGTCAAACAAGGCAAGAATGAAGCAGCCACGCCACGGCTAGCCAACCGAAGAAATAATGAGATGGATCGTACTTTTTTGTTTGGGGAGATGGCTTCCTAAGCCCATTGGCACTGGCTGGTTTGTCATCAAGGAGTGACTGAATCCAGAGGAGGCTCAGATAAAGTGCACACATCTAGAATAGACACATACTTGTATGCGTGACGTTAGTAGCAAGAGTACATAACCCCTTGGTAGTAGTAGTACTACTACTAAGTTACTGTCATCTCATCAGTGTGATCTGTGCAGTACATCAACACACCAGCAACACACCAGCAGCAACAAAAAAAGAGAGAGGGAAGAATACAATTTCTGACTGCCAAAAACCACTGCAATTCCATTGAACCTACATACGACTCATACACAGTCTGCGTATACATACACCAAAACATATGTATGACTCGTACAGAAAGGAATAACAAGTACGAGAATAATTACAAGTTACAGTGCCGGTAAGCCTGTCAGCCCCCCCCCCCCCCCTCTTACGCACATACATACGTGGGTCTGCGAAAGGAAAGAGCTTCGAGCTGACACATGCAAGTTCGCAATTTGTGTTGGAAGTTTTTTCTTCTGCTGGCACGACAGAGAGCATAGCTCTGATCCAACTACAGCTCCTTTCCTTTAGGCAAATTGCTGAAAGGAAAGCTGCATATCCGGCGACCAAGTCCTGTGACCGGCAGAGAGCCAACAACCGGGCCCTCCTTCGGATGCCACTGGATATCTAACGCACGTGCTTGAAGGCCGCACTTGGCACGCTGGCAATTGCATTGCACACTGGCGCCTGCCAACAGACCCTCCAGTTTCTTGGCAATGCCAGTGCTCATATTAATAAAGAGTGCTGGAAGAACACCGCCATCCATTGTATGAACAAAGGTCTCGCCTACGTGGCAGATGACGATATTATCTTCAAATCAGCACCTCTGGCATTATTCGGAGAAGGGTGGTTGAAGAAAGCCAAGGAGAGCGGTCGTCCACACACTGAGCCGTCTATCTGTGTTCATAACTGGCGCGTATACGCGGTACGTTTGCGTTTCATACGTGCCAGGACGCACATTCAGGCTTTCACAAAAAAAGCTTTCAAAGTACTAACGTTCTGACACTACTAGTCAAAGTGACTGGCGTGCACCTCTGTATGTGCCTGAAAAACGGTGGAAAATAGAACAATTTCCATACGACCCTAAACCTAGCAAAATACACACAAACTCTGTGGTTTAACGCGTACATACGCCAGTTGTGAATACAGCTCTAGAGGTGACACAGGCCAGAACCAGCATCACCTGGAATGTACTTCTGAAGTATCTGTGATGCCATCTAGTGTTCATCATCAGCCATCCGTGTGAGTGTTGTGAACTAGTACAATGTACCATTACTTTGCTCTGACTGTACCTGGCCAAACAGACAGGCTACAGGACTAACCTTTTCTTTGAGTTGCTGACAAAGCTGCTGAGCGGTTGTGAGTAGACAGAGCACTTCTGCTACCCAGGGCATGGTTACTTCAATCTAGCACAAGAAACAAAAATCAGAGCAGCAAGTCTCCTTGAAACCGTGAAAAACTTTGAGAAAGCACCATACCAGCTAAACGCAAGAAAGTGAGTAAGTGGGCAGGTGGATGCGCACATACGAGAAAGAGAGACAGAAATTGTGTGTGTGCGTGCGCACGCGCGTGTGTGTGTATGTGTGTATGCGTGTATGTATGTGTGTGTGTGTGTGTGTGTGTGTGTGTGTGTATTGTGTTCTGAGAAAAAGTATATTCACGCACATGCGTTCTGGCAGCAAGTTGTGCTCTGTCGGGGTCTCATGTTGAACTACTGTACAAACAGAAATCTAGTCAAAATAACTTCGTCCAGCTCTGAGAAATAACAGTTCGTTGGGTGAAATTCAGTCCATAAATGAAACGTATTGAAAGACAAAGGCAAATTGCCGTTAGTCCGAAACTCTTCAAATGAAAAGGACAATATTACTTTGAAGTACCGTATTATCTCTAATATAAGCACAGTCTCCAATAATAGCACGTCTCCAATAATAGAACACCTTGGGGCGGCATTCAAAAAATAAAGTGCTCAGTCTCCATTATAAGCACACTGTGTAAATTCATTATCTGTACCGGCGAAAAACCCCTGAAATGTGTGTGTCTGACATATAAATTTGGCATGGCAACATGCCTCTGGAATGAGGTTGAAATAATAATGGAACAGTCTCCAATAAAGGAATGTTTCCATTAATAGCACGGGGCGGAGGTATATTGAAAAAATAAAGGATCGTGCTTATATTAGAGATAATACGGTAGATATATAAACTTGAGAACACCTCCGTGAGGCTCCGTCTCACACACTCCACAGGCTCTCAGCTGCATCTTACACACCCCACAGACTCTCAGCTGCACTGAATAGAAAATCAGACTTTCTATTCGGAGCAGCTGAGAGCTTGTGTTAGGATGGAGGTGTTCTCAAGTGTAAAGGATACGCGGAAATGGAGTTGAAAAGTTCTGAAGAAACAATTAGACGTATACGAGAAAAGTAGGTACTGTACTGGATAGTAACATCCCAGACGTTGTTGCTTACCCTATTGACCGCCGTCACTTCGTGTCTTTGCTGTCCACGATCACTGAGCACAAAGCACAACAGCGAACATGGTCTGTGTAACAGAACAACCAAGCCACTGGATTTTCCAATGACCGGCCATTTCATTGTACAGTCAGACCTCGCATAACCGCACACATCCGTTTTCCATATCCAGATAGGCGAGGGAACCGGATAATCGAACACACATGCTGTATGTATGCAAGGCATATGCTGTGAATCGGTAACCAACGATTTTCTTCCGGATGGCGAGGGAACCGGATAAAAGAGGACCGGATACCGTATTTTCCGGAGTATAGTGCGCACTTTAGATGTGCTATTTTAGGCCCTAAATCGCAGGTGCGCACTATGCTCCGAATATGAAATGCATGTGCTTTAATGAAGATTGAAGTGCGCACCCCCAATGAAGATTGGGGGTGCGCGTTATACAAAGGTGCGCACTACACTCCGGAAAATACGGTAAGCGAGGTCTGACGGTATTTACACACATGTACATCGTCGTATGAAATTTAGTTTGTTATTTTCCACTCCGGCGTTGTTATAGTTTGTGATTTGCAATACAAGGTGTCCAGCGTGCTGAGCAGCACCAGCATGTATTCTCTTTTTGTTGTGGTATACATGTAGTATCAAGCAAGCTCCAATACCTGGCAACAGGATAAGTAACATTTAACTCCACACAAAGATAAACCTGCTCCTTAATTTCCACTGCCCAGCACCATGTTTCGAGCTGCACTGCTTGCAGCTGACATACAGGGACATGAAACATGTCCCGCATTGACAGGTATCAGATACCTGAAGATTGATTTGACAAGAAACTCAGAGCAGCAATGAAAGTGGGCCAGTTCTCCAGCTCTCCTGTTAAGGGCATTTAGCTCACCATGCCACAATGGCAAGATGCTAGCTGGCAATGCTACAATGCCAAGATACCAAAACAGCAAATACACGTCGATTTCCATCGTGTGGAACCGAGGGGTCCAGGCGCCCTGAGGTCGCCCATCTCCGAAAGTATTTGCCCATGTTGTAGTTGCAAACAGTCAGTGAGGTGTTTCGTCCCGACGACTCTGATGTGGAGTGCTGGGCTTCGTTTTCTTTTCTTTCTGCAACCCAGTACATTTCCCATGAAGTTGCCACAAATAGAGTAACGTATCAGCATTGCATGTACATGGCATAATAAGGGATCACGTACAATGTTGAGCCAACGTAGGCACGGACTGGGGCATCCACAGGTATCCTCTGCAAACCATACGCACGCACGCACACACGCACACACACACACACACACGCACGCACACACACACACACACGCACATACACACACACACACACACACACACACACACACACACACACACGCACACACACACACACACACACACACACACACACACACACACACACACACACAATCCAGACAGAATCTAAACCAAAGATGAAACACAGTGATATGTACAGGACTTGGTGCATCTGATGTAGTCGTAGGGGGTGCGGCTATTGAACATATACCATCAGCAATGCTGCCAGTTAAAAGCCAAAACATGACAATATTTTACCATTAATACAGGTGACACTGCCGTTCAAAATTAAGACCTATAAAAAAGCAGACTTTGGCAACTCAGCTACTACATACAGCCGTATAGATTTTTTTAATACAGGGTAGCCAGGTAGGTTTGCAGTAGATCATGATCCATTTCGATTTCCGACGTACCAAGAGAGTAAACAATCAGCACTTTGGTCGAGTGGTTGTGGGTTGTTAGCCTGCGAATCACCAGGTCCCGAATCATCACAATCACAAGGTGCCGGTCTTCCACAATGGGGAAGACCAGGAGAATCCCGACAGCTCCTTTTTGTTTTGTTTTATAGAATCTTGAATTCTATAGCTCAAGACAGCATGGCGAAGTCTGAGACAGAGATACGCCCATAACAGCCATGCAACACATGTACGAGTGAGTATACAGTAACACTGTACTATTTGGTTGAAGTACAAGTCATGTACAGTGCACATACTCTGGCACACATACGCCACACTTACCGGTCCAGCTTGCGGAGGCGCCGGTGCAATGGTATACACGGCGGCCACTAGGCGAGAGCAGTGGATGTAGAAAACTATCATGGTGTCGTCGGGGACAAACGGTCTCAGGTTAGCCTGCAGTGATTGCACACAATACAGCACATTGTACACATTACAGCGCATGATGGACTCGGATGGAGAGCCAATGGTTAAGCATCAAGGAACTGCAAGTTACGTTATAATGTCCACTAACACCACCAGTTACTTGACCATCAGCTTATGCGATAACACTGCACAAAACTGACCGGCAATACCGACGTTCTACACCTAACTGGATATCAGCTCTACAACCTGTAGCACGTCTTGGGTGTGCACTCTTTCCAAGTTGGAAGGCTGTTGGAGTGCGCATCCAAGACGTGTTAGAGCTGATATCCAGTTAGGTGTAGAACGTCAGTACCGTCGGTCAGTTTTGTGCAATGTTATCGCATGAGCTGATGGTCAAGTAACTGGTGGTGTTAGTGGACGCGTAACTTGTAGTTCCTTGGTCCTTTTTCTTTACTGTACATGTATAGAGGTTATGCAAATGGCGTCAGGGAGGTGAACTAGCGGATTCGCTTATGGACGCTAAGGGTACATTCGATTGGTTGGATCTGGATCCAGATCAATCGGATCCACTCAGTATGTGCACATTCGTTTCAACGAATCAGGATCCAGATCCAACGGATTTAGATCCGACCAACCCTACTCTGGGAGCAGGGTTGACTGGAAAACCAGATTCTATTTCGCCAAAAATGTACTGTACTCTGTACGTGTACAAATGGCAGGAATAGAACGGATGATGTGGAAATCTTTGCTTTCCCTCATCGAAAACTTCAAAAATCACTAAAATTCCAGATTCAATCAAGGGCAGCGTTTGGTTGGACCTTGGTGGATCTAAAGGATCCACTCAATCGATCTGGATTCGGATCCAACCAAATCGAACATGCCCTATTAAAGGCTGTAATCGTTTGGTTGGATCCGGATCTAGGTCTAGATCTCAGATCCGTCGGATCCTTCAGAATCGACCGATTTATTTCGGACCTTGACTGTTGCCATGTTGACGAAGCCAAAAAAAGGCGCTCACAGGTCATCCAAAAGGGCGAAAGCCGTACTCATCATGCGCATCATACGGAAAGTCAACAAGAGTCGTTTATGGATGTTGTGGCGTACTCATCGTACTTCCACCCTCGTGGTGCTCCACCTGCTCTAATTCATACTGTAATACTATTATCTTGGCTTTTGTCAATTGTACCTGGTTCGTTCTTCTTCGTGCTTCCATGTTTTTTTATCTCCTGGTCTTGTGCGAGCTGCGGCAAAATGGATAGTGCTGGTGATCTTTGTCGACGGAGAACTTGGGTCAATGCTCGTCTTGTGGCAACTGCAGTCGCCAGCCTCTTGCGAGGCGATGACATGCCTGACACCGTTTATGATGAGATATGTGTCTTGTCCCAAGAGCCAGGCATTCCTGAGCTTCGCCGACTTCGTGGACTGCATCGGCGTGCTTCCGTACCACGGCAGGTGAATTATTTTGAAACAGTAGCGCCCATACAGATCGACCTCGACTTCCACCATCATGTTCGACTTCAAAGAGCTACAGTTGATATTGCTTGTGCAAAACCCGCACAATCTGTGCATATGGTGGTCGTGCACCCCACACCTATCAGAAAGCAATTGCTTATCACGCTACGGTGGCTTGGGAGCAAAAGCACGATGCGAGAGCTGGCAGACAAGGGGGAAGTATCGAGGGCCACGGCATGGGTGACTGTTCGGCTCGTGTGCTTCGAGCCGCAAGACATGACGACATTGCTTATATGATGACCGAAGGGAACCAGTGCAAGCCGATTGTCATGCCGCACAGCATAATGATATTATACATGGTGTGCTGGGCGCCATTGATGGATGCCACATACCCGTCAAGGCACCGGAAGAGGCAGCAGATACGCATCTCAATGGGAAAAGGTTCCACTCTATCGTGCTACAGGCAGTCTGTGACAGGAACCTGATGTTCACATATGTGTACTGTGGGTGGCCGGGTTCCGTCCACCATGCACGTGTCTTTGACAACAGTCCACTGAAACAGCTCACCACAGCAGACGTTAACCGCTTCCTCCCGGGTGAATCATTTATTGTTGGAGATTCGGTGTATCCTTTGTTGTCCTGGTTAAGGACTCCTTTCAGAGATGACGGCCATCTCACAGCAGCTCAAACGAATTACAACTACAAGCATTCATCGACCCAGATGTGCACAGAACGAGCATTTGCACTTCTGAAAGGGAGGTGGAGACAGCTCAAGTATCTCAACGTGACGAACGTGGAGAATGTGACCGACATCGCCCTCGCTGCGTGTGTACTGCATAATATGGCTATCATGCACGAAGACGAAGACGATGTCAATGACTTCCTGAATGATCTGCCCGAAGGTGAAGTACCCAATCCAACGTTGCACTATTACGCATGAAGACGACATCAATGACTTCCTGAATAATTTGCCCGAAGGTGAAATCCCTAACCCAACGTTGCACTTCCAGCATAACATCGGCGATGTCCACAAGCGCGATCGCATTGTTGACCTCATTGCATAATACTTTGTCATGTCATGTCGTTATTCAAGCATTGGGTAATTGAAGACTGACTGTTGTGTGTGACCTGGACTTGCGACTTCTAGCGCATTCATCTGGCTGTGTTATTTTTATTTCTGTTTTGCGTTTTGGCTCCGCTTCCTCACCAATGACCTGATGATATCCATTGGGCAAAATACGTCATACGTCTTCATTTCTTCGCTTCAAGATCCTGCTCTTGGGACGTCAGCTGCAAGGGACACACTGCATGACGGCAGCAAATTTTAGGACTCGCTTACTTCCACCACGTTTTTTCCCGATACCCATCATTGTTGAAACATTTCTCTTTTTCCGTATCCCGTAGTAGTCGCCATCCATCTTCTATGATTCTCCCTTAGTCTGGTACATACTTCACTCAATCCCCTCTATTTCGTCTCAGTGTTGCCTGGAATAAGCTGCCAGAAGAAAATCCGCTGTCTGACATCCGCTAGCCGATTTACTGTTGCTGTCCGTAGACACCATCTGCACCACAAGTATTCTGTGCAAGGTATACCACATCTTTGCAAGTAGCTTCTGCTGTTCCTGTTTGTATTATTTTTATTCCTTCACCTCATCAGGTCCCTTCCTCCCTCTCTCATAACAGCCACCTTCACTTCCTTTCCCCATGAGACTCTCTTTGATAGGCATCCATTTGCGTCTGGAGAATCCTTGAAAATATATAATATCAATCATTGGAGTTTGAGAGTTCTTTAAAAGCATGTTTCGTATCTTTTGGTGAGCTTCAAGCATTTTCATTGAATCTTAACAATTTTGGTCTCAAAAGAAGCAGGAAAGACCCACCATTCAATAGCAAAAAACACTGGAGCGTGATGGTCTTATCATGATCGAAAGAGAAGTTAGAAGTCTCCGAAGGGGGTCTGTTTTCACACCGCGTACGAAGCAAGTTTCCACATTGTGTAACTCTGGCAATGATTATGTTGCCCTCCTAAAACTTTGCCTGAACGCTTCCCTAATTGTACATTCAAAATTTGTCAGCATGAAAGTACAGACTACAAATAGTCCACACCACAATGAGCCGCACTTCTCTTCAAACATTTGAGTTTAAAATATTGACGGATTTTTATTCCTCTTACAAATGAAAGCTCAAGCTTTCACAAAAGACCCAAGATTCACAATTTCACACAAGGGAAACTAAAGTTATCACCAAAATGGGTTGCGGCGTGTCGCTGGGACTGAGAATTTGTCCACTGTGTCGGACCAAGACTCAAGAGTACAACACCAGGCTATGTACTCTTGGTCGGACGGACGAGGGTTCAGCTTGTGCATTGCCGCGTCGCGGCTTTGCCAAAGCATCTCAATTGATGATGTAATCGCATATCGTATTTTCCGGTGTATGAGCAGCACTTTGAACACTCAAATTTCACACCAAGAAAAAGGCTTATACATGTACTTCCATGATCAAATTACCGGTGATAAATAGGGTAGATATCTGTATCTCATGGCAAAAATGGAGGGTGCGGCTTATACTCCGGAAAATACGGTAACTGTTAACTTCATCAATCTGCGGACAGAACTGTTTCGTCCTTTGTGGACTCATCAGCGCAGCACAGAGGAAATGAGGCCGAACCTGATAGCAATGGAAATAAAAATTTCCAATCAGGCCCGAACGTACCTTGCCAGAGTGCTCAAACTGACTAGTAACTGTTAACTTCTATTGTTTGATAAAAACTCGGATGTCAATAGCCAATAGTAATATGTAAAGCGAAAAGGACCTAAAAGTGTTGTGCCTTGTTGTCTCACTATCTGCCAGCATATTATCTCGATATTTTGGTGGACTGTTAGTCACAACTAGTACTTCGTAACTTATAGGTCCTTTTCTCATTACATATTTCTATTGTTTGTGTGATATTACACATTATGTGTACACACTGTTTGTGTGATATTTATTACATATGATTATACTATTATTACATATGATTATACTATGCGAACGAAGGTAGTGACTGTACCTGATGGTTCAATCGAGCTTGTTCACCTAGATCCCACTGATCCGGTATCATCAGACTATCCACAGCTTTACTCAGTAATACCTCCAGCTGCTGCATGAGCTGGAGAACAACAACAGCAATAGCAACAGCAACACACACACACACACACACAGAACAACCATGTACAGCTGCAACACTGGGAGAGAGAGAGAGAGAGAGAGAGAGAGAGAGAGAGAGAGAGAGAGAGTAAGAGAGAGAGAGAGGAGAGAGAGAGAGAGAGTAAGAGAGAGAGAGAGAGAGAGAGAGAGAGATTGTGTGTGTGTGTGTGTGTGTGTGTGTGTGTGTGTGTGTGTGTGTGTGTGTGTGCGCGTGTGCGTGTGCGTGCAAGTGCATGGTGTATGTACTTAGAAGTATGCACATGCGAGCAAGCGAGCACGCAAACACTGTCAGCCATACACCTGCAAAATCAAGTAACAGATATCTCGTATACGATGCGCAAGAGTAGCTATAACATGCACATGTACATGTAAGTATTGACTAGTGACTACCTACCATACACGCCGCATCACCATGACTCTGCGCATGGCTACTGGCCAGTAGTGCAGCCGGTGCTGCATCACTCAGCAAGTTGATGGCACGGGATACACACTGGCCTGATGTACGCAGCTGTGCAGGCCATGGGAAATATGTGCATGACACATGCACGCGCGCACGCACACACACACACACACGCGCGCGCATGCACACACACACACACACGCACACACACCCACACAACAGGCTTTGCAAAGCTATACCGTAAAGTAAAGTCCGCTGCAAACGCCCACTTCGCAGCAAACGCCCACCCCAGCGGGTCCATACTATTTTCGTGTTTTTCAGGTCAATATAGTTGTAGAAAACTGGCATGAAGGTCGAATGCGTACGAAAACGGCTGTAATGCCTACAAACTGTCTATGTCTTACCAGGAGGCTCTGCAGAAGCGATTGTCATTATCTTGCTGCAAAGAAAAACTTCTGTCGAGATTTTCTTTCATTCGATGAATGAGTCGCCTTTGTGGTAGTTCGCTCTCCATGTGGTAATGCCATAGAATCCAACTGGTTTTCATGAAATTTATGCAGTGCCACAATGTCGTGCTTTCAGAACGGAACAGTGATTGTTCTGACGAAGCGTCATTCAAAAACGTGACTGGTCGCAGTATTGCAGTTGCAAGTCGAACAGGGTATGTCACAGAATCTACACCTACAAAGTCGCTGCTAACTTGTTGAAAACTCTGAAGTGTTCGAGAAAAACACTTGACTTTGAGCGTTGTGTGATTTGGAAATGATGGCTTGAAACACCGTCAGAAGTGTATTTGGTTCCTGCAATACTCTGTTCTTCACTACCTTGTTACTCGGAAGAAACTCCCGTTTGGATTTGCGAAATAAAACAACCATCATTTTAAAATCACTACGAGCCAGCTTGTGTCTAGTGCCCAAAGAGATTTTGAAACCAGGAAAGCGGACATAGTTTACCGTAGCAAAGCACTCTTCGCTCTACGGTGTGAGATGCACTTTTGTACAGTAGTGGTGACAGTGCATGGGGTCAGTGTGTACAGGCCAGCAGATTTTGCAAAAATGGGGTGGGCGTTTGCAGTGGACTTTACGGTACTAGTAATGTAATTATTCAGAGCTGCATGCACACAGAATGGTGTCATACAAACAAGGGGCCAGCAGCTGAGAGTTGCATACACAAACAAGCAAATGACTGCTGCTGCTGCACTGTCCTATAGTTGTCTCACCTGGATCAGTGGCCAAACAGCATTCTCCCGCAGTGAAGTAAGCACTGGCGCAGAGTTGGACTTGGCTGATGGCAAACGAAGGGATATATCCTGAATAGAATACGCCGATGGAGACAACACTTCAAAGTCAAACATACAATTCAACACCAGTTCACTGGGACAGTCCCTTTTCGACTACATATCAGTACTATACCATGTACAGAGTAATGAGATTATCTACAGTCTTGCTCAATGAAATCCAGCCGCGTCACTCAAGCACGCGCCGGGCGTTACGCAGCCCTAGACCTGCAAACACCGGGCTACGAAACGGCGCAAGGCGCACACTTGAGTGACGTGACTGGATTTCATTGAGCAAGACTGTAGTCAGTAGTATGCTGCAGAAATGAATTGTCTAGGGCATACTTTGGTATGTATTTGGGGAGGCAGGGAGGTAAATACTCAACGATCTGTACAATATGGGTTTCAGGGACAACACGGAACTGTTGCAATCATCCCTTAGTCGCCACTATTCACCATAGTCAACATAGTGATAAATTTCACCCCCCCCCCCCCCCCGTTGATGCGTTATTTTCTTCCGATAATTATGTTCTTTCTTCTTTCTTTTTCCTTCTCTTGCCATGGCTGGCTAACGCCCCCTCCTTTGCATTGGCTTCTGACATTGGACGGTGAAATAAAAAAAATAAAAATAGTCAGCATTGAGATGTTTTAAATATGACATTATGAGTCGGAATTTATTTAATTAATGACACCCCGATTCAAGAGGAGACAACACCGGAAGACATGATGAAACTAGTACAAAGCAAACAACAATTGGCTTGAAAGCACTATTGTACCTGGCTGGGCTGGGAGCCTGCTTCACTCAATAATGTATGTTATAGGACAAGGATAGCCATCGGAATCCTTCAATATCAAATTAAATATCTATGGGGCAGCATTACAGCAGCTGGTGTGTATGCTGAGGAAAGAACTGGATAAAGACACTTTCACCAGTCACTCACAGCCACTCACCGCATAAACAATCCGATGCCCATCTACTGCCACGATAGCTTTCATCACTTCCTGGCTGAAGATAAAACAGAGAAAAACAATTGCATATAGAAGAAGTAAATGAAAAGGCGACGAGGAGACAATAACTTTATTAATGCGATTAATAGTATAAGTGAAGCGGACATTACAAAATGATGAATGAGAATACATGTATCTAAAATGGTTGTTCCTAATCGATTTTCTTGAGACTATCATCAGGGAAAATCGTCTCACAATAGAGGCTATACGGAGAAACAAACTACTTATAGGTTAATGGATAGTGGGAAGTATACAAGGTGAGGTGTGAAAAAAAACTAAAGTGGGAGAGAAGACGAAAGAAATTAGAAGAAAAGATGTGAGAGTGTTCTGACGGTGTGAGCTACTACAAAAGGTGAGTGAAATGAAGGCGTGGAAGCAGGTGAATGTGATAGAGTGAGGAACTGTGAGGTGTAGGTGTATGCGAATGAATACGTGTGTGAATGCTAGGTGAAGAGTCTCAGTTTTGTGACATTTTCTTTCTGAATGCATAGATTAGGATTGTGTTTACGGATGAAAACAGCTTCTAATACCTTAAGTTCACGAAACCTACGAGCACGACACAAAACAGTGAAGCATGAATCATCATACACTGAGCGGCATTGGCTACTAGACAAGAGGTGTTTCTTAATGGCTGACCCTTTCGTTGTGGTCTCACCTTCAGTCCGGTCATCTTCATCTTGGTTGTCCAACTCACTCTCTTCATCACTACTCTCACCTTCCTCATCCTCCTCCGCTTCCATCCCGTCCTCTGCACCCAACGACAATCCCACGCTACTGCTCGCTGCCAGTCCATGTCCGGTTGTAGATGCTATTACCCGCGTACGAGTCATGCTCCTAGTTATTGGTCTCCGTACCTGTGTTTGGCCATTTCCTTCAGTCTCACGTACCTGTGTACTTGTAGTCCGTTCAACCGGTACTGTGTGGTTCTGTTGTAATTGTGCAACTGGCACCTGTTTGCGGGGACGGCCTCGTCCAGGTCGCTGGGCTTTGGCTCCATCTGACAATAGGTACAATGGTACATGTTGTTTGACGCGTGCGTTCAGGTGCTGAAGGGTTCTTCCTACATATCGGCTATCACAATGCCGACATTCAAAATGATAGATCACATGGCTAATCAGTTGGGTAGGAAGAACATCCTTCTTCACCGTGAACGCACGGGCCGTAGTAAAGACTGTTGTCAATGCTGTACCGTACAGCCGTATAGCCTCTATTGTGAGACGATTTTCCCTGATGATAGTCTCAAGAAAATCGATTAGGAACAACCATTTTAGATACATGTATTCTCATTCATCATTTTGTAATGTCCGCTTCACTTATACTATTAATCGCATTAATATAGAAGAAGGTAAGGTAAGGAAATATATCTCAGTAATCGGAAGGAGCCTCTTGCTGTTGTGGGAAGTGTGTGTGATCGGCCACAGAGAGCAACCGTGGTGGTGGTGTAATCAATGTACACAACGTCAATTGCTGTGGCTACAACTACAAGTCAATATGATTTTTTGCGCACGCGCAAAAATATGTTAACACAGAAGGCGCATGCTCTGTTCCCAACAAACTCTCACGCGCTCATTGTTCTCCGAAGTCCACTGTTCCTGATTTCAGTTCTTGCTTTGTCCGCATTGGCAGTGGATTTCTTTCTCAACTTCGGCCGTGCCTTGCACTGCCGAGTGACGGAAGTCCACATGCAAACTGCCATGAAAGCTGGCAGCACCGGTCCTGGGTAAGCGCTGATCAGACAGACTGAGCCCACTTAGTGTGGGTGCCAGAGCATAACCGAATGTCACCAATGTACCGACTGTACACTCAGTAACTCAATATCACTCTACTATTGTCCAAAACCTGTGGTACCCCCTCTACAGTTAACAGTGAATAGGAGGTTCTCTATTTGGGGAGTCAACCTTGCTTACCACGCTCCTCATACGGCTCATTCAGCCTCTCACACTCAGACGGCTCACTCAGCCTCGGCTCACTCAGCCTCGGCTCACTCAGCCTCGGCTCACTCAGCCTCCGCAGCCGGGCCCTGCCCGGCTGCCTCCATACGGCTCACTCAGCCTCCGCAGCAGGGCCCTGCCCAGCTGCCATACACACACATTCACACAGCTCTAAGCTGTCACTCACTCGGAGCCTGGCAAAGCAATTGACAAACTATCCTATTCCCCAAACTGGTTGCTCGTTGTGTGAGTGCGGCATGCAGATGCTTGTGTTAAACTTCAATTGAAGAGCAAGACAGAGTTCAAACATTGCTTGCTACACAGAAGTAAAATAGTTCACACAGTGTTCAATCAATACCTGTTGGCAGAGCTTACTGATGCAGAATGCAATGCCTGCTAAAGATCTCTGCTAGGGAAGAGTCACAACACGGTAATGCCATGCTTTGGAAGATCTGGGAAGATAGATAAGATGCTGAACTTACTGAGGAGTTGAGAATACATATTTGCAGGGCTTCGAACTAGCCGTCTCTGCAAACACAGAACACAACACACCCATGGTGCTTCCACATCCTATATTCCCGCACTGGAAGCCCCAACCCAAACATAGGTGAAACTTTCACGAACAAATGCAAGTACATTCCATCAAAAATACTCCACAGTGCATGAAAAATCCTCCTGTGCTGGCTGCATCTCAATACTAAGGCTGCGTTTACACGACAACGCACGACCAGTTTTCCGTTTTCAGTCCCGCATTTCTTTTTTCGTTTTCGTGCGTTTACACGATCAAAGCCGATCCGAGGTGGTCCCGGTTTGTATAGTTTTCGCGCGTCTACACGGGAGCAAAGGATCCGGCAAAGTTCGTCATGTGCCAAGTGTTGTCATGGAAGCACCAATCACACTCAAGTAAAAGTTGAAAACAGGCCACACGGCAACACTCGTCACATGACGAAAATTGTAAAAACAATTTTTTTGATTGTCGGATCCGTGTGAACGGCCAAAAACGAAACAAACGTGACGGAAAACGAGGCCAGCACACCATTTCGACTGTTTATACACCCAAATTTATCCGGCAGAACATTTCCGTTTTTAAATTCTTCCACCTTGACCAGCGT
This sequence comes from Sycon ciliatum, assembly GCF_964019385.1. Classification (NCBI taxonomy): domain Eukaryota; kingdom Metazoa; phylum Porifera; class Calcarea; order Leucosolenida; family Sycettidae; genus Sycon; species Sycon ciliatum. Next base: position 40,042,080 of record NC_088643.1, read on the forward strand.
TTTGGTTTTCTTCCGCTTTGGTGTACAACTTTTACGTTTTGTTCCGCGTACCGTGTAAATGAACCATGCATCCGAAAGGATTTTGTTGCGTTTTCACCCCCAGCGTTGTCGTGTAAACGCAGCCTATTAAAGGCATAAGCAATTTTAAAGCATGCTACGCCGGATTGGACTGGACAGGATGTCTAGTCTACATGGAAATATTTCAAAATGAGGCTGGGAAAAACAAATCCAGCAGTGCCTCTCACAAAAGAGGAAATCCATACCTTCTTTAGAGTCTTTTTTCGAATTCATCTTGAAGAGGTTGAGACAGCGCTGGCACCCAACAACAACAAACGCCAAAGAAAAAAAAGGTCAGCATCATACACAACACAAGCAGCACTACACTACAGCTACTCGCAATGAGACCCTAGCATGGCCGACGGAGAGACAACGATGGTTAGTCGAACTGACAATCGCCCTTTTCAGTTGCTAGTTGCTACTCACACACTACTGATTAGTGATAAAGGGCAACTGGCCTGGAATGATCATTTTGCAGAAGTATTCAATGGCAGGTTTTTGAAATTATCTCAGAGCTGTGTTTGAGAATTTTACAATGTGAGAGTGGCAACTAAGCAGAGCTGCTATTAGCTAACAAAGTACCGTTACTCCTTCCATGCCCAGCAGTAGGAAGACCCTGATAGACATTCTCCTGAATAACATCACAAAGCGGTGATGCATGAAATGCAACAGCATTACAACAATAGGTAAAACTGAAAATTTCTGGTGACTAACTTTTAACGTTTCTCCGTGAGACCGGTGTTACAATACTGCTTCTACTTCCTGTGTATGTTAGTGAGGAAAACAAAACCCGGCACCTGGTGTGCGGGTGGTATGTGTGTGGTGTGTGTGTGTGTGTGTGCTTGTTTGCTGGTGCAGTGATGGAACGTTGGTGCGCACGCACACAAGAGTGCGGAGTATCTGGGTTCCCACTTCGTACCTGTGCAGGTCAGCTTTTCAAAAGATCTAAGCGTGGCAATGCTATGTTCATCACAGACGGTGAGTTTGCTGATGATGTAGCCTTGTTAGCACCCAGCCACTCGGGTGCCCAGCGCATGCTTGAGGTATTCTGTGGAGGTCAGCGGATCATTCGGGCAGTCTCCCAACATGACAAAGACAGTGTTCATGGCTGTTTGGCACCGAGTCCACGACAGCGACCGTACCCCACTAAACATACAGGGAAACGCCATACAGCATGTCAGCCAATTCACGTGTCTTGGCTCAGATATTACACCAGACGGACAATGTCACACTGATGTGTCCAACCGCATAGCTGCTGCATCCAAGGCCTTTCTCGGCTTTGGCAGCCTCGACTCGTCAGTTTTTCGGAAAACATCCCTTGCATCCAAGACGAAACAACACACCTACACATGCTATGTGCTGTCTGTGCTGTTGTATGGGTCTGAGAGCCGTACACTGTTGCGTGCTGACATACGCCGCCTTGAGCAATTTCACAACCGCTGCGTTTGTGTCATCCTCGGCATCTCGCGTTCTAAACAGTGAGATGACCGCCTGTCATCTGCCTCGCTACTTAGAATGTGCATTACAGAGCCAGTTGCTGACATGGTCACCCATCGACATCTGCAATGGCTTGGCCACATTGCCAGAATGTATGACCATCGGCTTCCAGAGGCAGTGTTGTTCTCGTGGCTCCATGCACCACGCCCTGATCATGGCCCCAGGCATCGATGGCGTGATGTGGTACGTGATGACCTCAGGGCGTTCGGTCTATACACTGATTGGTCCAACCTCGCAGCTGAACGTGGCGAGTGGATCCCATCTCGGATGCCATTGTTGCACGGCACTTGCAACTTGATACGCCAGTCAAGTCAGTATGTTGTAAGCGGCTCTTCACCAGTCAAAGCGGACTTCGTCGGCACAAATGCAGGGAAGAGCGTCTGCGAACAATCCGGTGCTATGTGCTGTGAAACGTACCATCGTTGGTTTGCCAGGCGAGGTGGATTTGCCGTGCACAACTGTTCTCCCAGCTTTGGTGACGCTCCAGTTTCCGAGACAGATGCATCTCGCCCACCTGATTGCAGCCAATGCCAGCTCCACCGGCACACCCGTGCCCACTGTTTCCGGAGCAAAGCGGGGCACCACCGGCACAACTGCAACCGCAGAACATGCAGCTCTCGCTCCGAACACCGCACAATCACATGCCCGACCTGTTCTCGGAAGTTCACACGTCCCCAGTACCTGGCTCAACAAAAATGCAAGAAGTAACTCTGCCCTCCTTGCCTCTTCGAAGCACTGCATCACCTTTAGGTGGCAGTTTCAAGGTTTCAGGGTGGTGTGTGTGTGTGTGTGTGTGTGTGTGTGTGTGTGTGTGTGTGTGTGTGGTGGTGGTGGTGGTGGTGGTGTGTGTGTGTGTGTGTGTGTGTGTGTGTGTGTGTGTGTGTGTGTGTGTGTGTGTGTGTGTGTGCGGTGTGTGTGAGTGTGTGTGTGTGTGTGTGTGCGTGAGTGTGTGTGCGTGTGTGTTTACATCTAATCGCTACTATCACAGCATCAGCAGCAGGCCGCGGCTTAGTTTCTGTTTGTTGCATTGCAATAATACGTACCTCAAGGCAAAGTTTCAGCTGATTGATGGTGAGTGGCACCTGACTCTTTATCAGCCATTCTCGCTCTTGTGCCTACGAGCAACAAGAACACAACACACACAACAAACAGAATGTCTGACAAGACCAGCGTTCCTAATAGCAAATACAACATGTATTGTTATCAGGCTTATGTCTGTTTTGATTCACACTATAATATTTATACTAAAGGTTAACCACAGGACCACTACATACTACGGTCCGAGTCACAGAACAAATGCTCTAGCCACCACAATTTCACACATGCATGCACGCACGCACGCACGCACACACACACAAGAACATATCCAACAGTGGATCTGGAAAGGCACGCTGACATAACGCGGTGACACCACACAATGTGTTGAATGATAGTACATGTAAACAAAACAAGTCAAGTTCGCACATCCGCGTTACCACCGGCTTGCAATTGTGTTGAAAAACACAACCAGGTTAGAGAGGTTTTGTGTACGAACTGCAAAGTACATGTCGTTGCACACAACGAGAAGTGATCTATTTATGTGCAAAAACACACGCCGCCACTCACCATACACAAGCACTCCTCATCAGTGCTGGGTACATAATATCAAGAGTGCATAACCCCCAAGAGTGTGCAACTCCAGCTATTTATAGATGGGGTCTGTGACGGCAGAACTTCACATCACGTGACAAACCCGTACACATTATATTTGCACACGGTGCATGATAGATACAGGGTTGTACGCAAGCCTGCTATGGGTTCAACTGCCTTGCGCTTTTGCAATTGCGGTCATTTTGCACGGTTTGCCAGTGCAACCTATTGAGCCATATCACGTGATGTGAAGTTTTGCCGTCGCAGCACTGCATAGAGATTGTGCGGGCAGTTGCACACTCTTATGTACTCTTGCTAATACGTATAGCACTCATCAGCTTGAAGGAGTTGAAACAGATAGTGTTTATAATTCTTCAAAGGGGGTCAGCCGTGTAATTAGACTTTTATTCCAACAAAATTGGTCACCTACAGTCCATTCATAAAAAGATGGGCCCTGGCTCTGGCGAGCTCCCGTTTTTGGCGATGTTTCATTTTATCGTACACAGTGCAGTGCTGAGAAATTTGAAAAAGGGTCCAAAAAGGTACCTCAACTGGGGTTTGAACCGCATAATGCACTGTTGCAGGCAGGGTCAAACGGCCTGGATGTTGGTGGTTTTCCCCAATTCAGTGCTTTCGGGGCAAAACCTGGCCAAAATCATATTCTTGTTAGGGCTGCATTCGATTGTAGAAACTGGATCCCGATCCCCGCCGACCAGATAACTTCGATCGGACGGATACAATCGAATGTGCACAACCGATAATCCGTTTCAAGGCCTTAGCAACCGCGTTGCTACAGCTCATCCCGTAGTATCTGTACGCGTTGTGGTAAACTCTTGACCTAGTGTACGCATATTGCGAGTTTTGAGTAGATACGAGTCGTACTATCGAAATGAATCCGTCGAATCCGTCTCTGGGAGGTGGGTTGACTGGATCCGAATCCGTGCTCTCGGGATCCGGATTCGTACAATCGAACATGCACAAATTTGGCGAATCCGGGTCCGGGGCTGATGGATTCGTACAATCGAACATGCCCTAGGTCTTTTTGGAGAAAAAGACTTCAGAAACATAATTGGAAGAGGATTCCATAGGGGATTGCATACAAAAATTCCAAAAAAAACTCAAAGTTTGACCCATTTATGGCCAAAAGCTAGAAGTCCATCTTTTTATGAACGGACTGTACAACACTATAGAGGCGAGGCAAATAGTTCAATTATTTATTAGAGGTGTTTTGTATTGGGTAACATCACTCCATACAAAGCATATGGAATGATGTCTATACAAAGCATATGGAATGATGTCCATACAAAGCATATGGAATGATGTCCATACAAAGCATATGGAATGATGTCATTCACATAACTTCTTTACTGGTTGCCATGGACGGCATGCGGTACTGCACTACTGTAGGGCTATTCTAACTACAATGCATAGGGCGCAAAAGAGCACAGAGCTAGTGAGGCACCTGGACGTCTAAAAAAACCAAGTAATTACACTTGTGCCTCAATGGATGAGCGTTTCGAATTCTGTGATGCATGACGCCCGCTACACCATTCTCAGTTTCTGGCATGTACTCCTACAGTCAATTATGTAGACATGTCCCCTTTTACCAGCACTCGGCATGCACATGTACTACTATTGCCAGTATTGGGGACTGTCCCGCAACACTACAGATGCGTACACGTATTGGGGATAGTACGTAGTAGCAGCCTCACTCTCTACTATAGTGGTCACGCCTGTTCGCTAGCTTACATGTAGCGATGCACCCTTTTCATCCTAGAAATATTTTCTGCACTTTCCTGGTCTCTATGAGAATGGCAAAGAGATTATAGACAGCCATGTTTCTACAAACTTTCATGCTTCAATGCAGTCAAGGATTGTTTTCCAAATAATGTCATTGGCTTATTTGCAGAAATTTACTTCGAAGTATACAGAAAATAATTAAAAACAAATGCAGGTGATGGCTATATGCAAACAAACTTCCAAAACTACACTATACTATACTATTGTTACTACTGACTGACCTGAGCATTCAGCTCCATACTGCACGATACACTGTCTGTCAAAATAATTTACCCACAGGTCACAGATCCTGAAATGCTGACGCCAGAATGCCTTCAGATCTTTTATTGGTCTAGTACTACTGATACTATGTACTTATGTCGTCTTCACTCCTAGCAGTCACAGCTGCAAACTAAGCAGCACAGATCAGGTACATGTACATGTAACAAGTAAGTTAGTTTAGTCTATCAAAGAGTCCTCGACAACACCATGCGCCACTATCAAAATTTTACGTACGCAAACAAACATTCAGTTTTTACTACCAAAAAATATTTCAAAAGTAAAAGCGGGTTTCCCCCTCGATCCGCTCTGTGCATTATCAACATGACGCTACACGTGCGCACCCAGTGGCAGGTGTTTTCCTTTCCCAGCAAAAATCACTGTGGCATGACGAAAAATTTCAAAAAATATCTCCAATGTAATTGTTGGTCTTTCCTTGTTTGGTTGAGTGTGGTGTCTTTACTCGCAAAGAAGAGAAGCCATTCTCTTTCGTCAAACAGTCATACTTTCTTCAATTCTGTTTATAATTATCGAGAATTATACAACCTATCGCGGCGTAGTTTGACTGGTGCCGACAATGGCGGATTCCGTACCCCCAGAGGGTGTGTTTCCACTTGAGGCTCTGGTGCCGAAGAAGGAAACAGGTGCCCAAGCTTTCCTCACCAAACTGCCCAACTATGACGGACGGGATGTGACAATAGCTATTTTGGACACTGGTGTTGATCCCGGAGCTCCAGGGCTTCAGGTTTGTTCGACAATGCCTTGCTCTGTATTCAGTGCGTCTTTAGATTAGGTATCCTCAAAATTGTGGTGGGAGAAATTTGCCGTGTATACAAGTAGGTACAAGTACAATACGTGCATGACGATGACAGCATGTCACAAGACAGGGAACACATTGTGTTGAGAACAGTGTTCCGAAAAAAAATATTAAAAAAAACCTTTCCTAGTTGCAACTATAAACCGGTTGGCGGAGTCACAAAGTACAGTGCTAGTACACCACTGCATGTACTGTAGCGGACATTGAAATCCGTTAAGAAGTCAAGCGGTCATGGGGCGCTGGCCTTGCAGCCGCGAGCACTGCTGGTCCATTTTGACAGTGTACGTGAACTACAGTGCATGTACACGCTAAAAGCAGTAAGGGCGCCGGCCCCGGTCATCCCATCGGATTTAAATGTCCAGAACAGTACTAACTGCTGAGTACTACAATGTACTGCCAGTACAGTAGATATCGGTTAGAAAGTCATCGGACATAATGATAAATCGGCTATATTGATACAAAATGAAAATATCAAAAGCAAAATCAGAAAAAAAGCCAGTCAAATTATCATTATAACCAATATATCGGATACAGCGATAAATCGGCTATAAGGATACAGAATCACAATTCAAAACACCTCTTTGTACAGAAAAAATATCGTCTATAAATAATAGCAACACACGAGTGTGACGCATTGATGTCTCGACTTGGAGCCACATGTGTGTTTTCATAGCATATTCTGGTCTGATGCTTACTGGATGATGCCTTAGCAGCCAAGAAGTTCTTCACTCTGGACTGGAGAAAGTGCAGTAGCATGCATCATGTATCAGTGCCCTACATTAGCGCGATTGAGTACCCACACGTGTATAATGTGTATGCCAGGCGCGCAGTTGAAAATCGCCTGTAGTGATACCGTAAAAGTCCGTAAATAAGTACCTGCCCGAAAGAAATACCCCCTTCATTCTTTTGGCTCTGTCTGTTTAAGTCAAGTCAAGCCCGATAAACATACTGCCCGAAATAAGTACCGGTACGATGCGCACATGCAGCACGTAGCATGTACATCTACATGAAAATGACTTCTCCACTACACACAAGTCAGGTCCGAAAGTTAGTTCGTGCCCGAAAGTTACTGTCCCCGAGGAAAATTGCGATTCCGCGGCCGCGTTTTTTTCCGCGTTTTTTTGCGATTTTTTAAAAGACCGCATTTTCCGCGATTTTCCCGCGTTTTTGAACTTTTCTGTTGCACTACATGTACACACAGTGCACTGTTCGGTTGGCAACGTCTCATCCGGTGGCGGCTTTGTACTCAAATATGACGAGCGCTTACACCAGAGACTTGTAACTGATTGATTTCACTACATACTCACTGAAAATTGCCTCTTATCAACTGCAAACTTGCCGCCGCGAGATGATATCAATAATATTCACCGCATATTTACCGCATATTTACCGCAAATTCACCGCAAATTATGCCATATTATGCCGCGTTTTTTGCCGCGTTTTTTTGCGATTTTTTGCCGCAATTTTCCCCGGGGACAGAAGTTAGTACGGGCGTGGTCACTAAATTCGAAAGTAAATACAGTCGTCCCTCTCTAATCCGGCACCTTTTGCTACGGCATTTTCTGCTGGATTAACGAGGGTGCTGGATTAAGAAATCCTGCCCTCTGACCCGGCCCTACCCAATTGCATGCATGTATCATACGTCAAAACGCAGGGTTTTTCCGTGTCGACCCCAATATTTGGTGCACGGCTTTATATTCTCAACTTTTCTCCAGGAATATACACAGTGATAAAGTAAAACAGAACATGTTCACATGTATACGTACTCTTGCACACACACGCACAGTCGATTTACGACTGCCGGATTATGAAATCAAACTACGTGCAGTTTGAGCGATTCGTTTCAAAAAGTCACTGCCGGAGGCGGAATTCAAGTGCCGGATTAAGATGTAGGAGTTGAACGAAAAAAATCGGTTTCGTCAGAAAGTGCGCCGGTTGGCAAGGGTTCCGGATAAACAAGTGCCGGATTAGAGAGGAACGACTGTACGTACTTATTTACGGACTTTTACGGTATACCGGTTATAGTGATAAAATGTGAAAAATCAGAAGGGCACGTTATAACCAATATCTACTGTACAATACTGCCAATAGTCCGATTACAGAGCACTATGCAGATGACAGGCTAGTCCAGTCGAAACGTTGACTGCCAAAGCTATTGCTCTAACGGGGTTCTTTAAAGGGGAAGTTAAGGCTAAAATCAAAATTTCACCAGTTGTAGTCTTCGGGGTGCTGAGTCGAATGGTCGTGGTCCGAGGAAACTGAGACGCTCCCTTCCTACTTTAATCCCAATCGAACTCACGCACTTCCACCGAAACTGGGTGACTGCGCCCTACTAGATGGGGATTTGTATGCAAAATGTCACTAAAAGCGCCATTTAGTTCATATAAAAGCACGTATGACCGCGATTGGCCCATATGTTGTAGTCTTTTGGACGCTGAGTTGACTGGTTTTGGTCCGAGAATGCTGCGATGCAGCGTTCCTCCTTTATTCCCAATCGAACATGGTTGAACAAGCGGTCACGTGCTCCTGCGTGCCCAAGTCACCTCGTCACAGCGCCAGCAGGCGACAACTTTCACACCAAGGGTTCAACTCGAGTTCAACTCGAGTGACAGGACTGCACCCAAAAAAGGTCGAACAGGCTAGTAAGTAGTACCCTGCAGGCACGGTGACTGGTGTACGCAGGAGCACGTGACCGCTTGTTCAAGCATGTTCGATTGGGAATAAGGGCTGAACGTTGCATCGCAGCCTTTTCTGACCAAAACCAGTTGACTCAGCGTCCAAAAGACTACAACATATGGGCCAATCGCGGTCATACGTGCTTTTATAAGAACGAAATGGCGCTTTTAGTGACATTTTGCATACAAATCCCCATCTAGTAGGGCGCAGTCACCCAGTTTCGGTGGAAGTGCGCGAGTTCGATTGGGATTAAAGTAGGAAGGGAGCGTCTCAGCTTCCTCGGACCAAGACCATTCGACTCCGCACCCCGAAGACTACAACTGGTGAAATTTTGATTTTAGCCTTAACTTCCCCTTTAAGATGTATAGTAAAAGACGGGAACTTGGAACAAGAGCAATAAACAAATCGAGTCGTGGCGTGTGATTTTCAAATGTAGCTGCAAGTCACAAGTATTACCTTCACCGGGGGCAAGGGTGACTGCAGCTGCATCCCGGGACAGATACCCTGATGCCGTTAATCCTTTTTCTGCACCTTGTCCTCGCCCACTTACTGAGGTGCGGTGAGCCCATAAGTGGGATCATTTCCAAGTCCACCCCGAGTTTGGGGATTTCAGGGGGTGTCGTCCGTCGGACGGTTCAATGGCCAAATGGGTCATATTTCCAAGATTCCTTTTGAGTCTCTCCTCTCTCCCGGAGGTAGTCCCACGTGACCAGTTTTGGCAGCGAGCAAGTACAAGTACCCTTTATTACAATGGAAGTCATAAACATGGGACGCCGACAGCAGTATTTTAGAACCAGGCAATCATCCTAGTCTTGGAGCAACATTGGCACACGATGGCACATGGAGTTGGTTTGGTGCAGGGGTAATGTGTTGTTGCACTATCGACAATGGGGTTCACTATGAATGATAATGTGCACGCAATCCTCAATCAGGCGTCCACCCGGGGTTGATAAACTTGTGATGTCTGCTGCTGCTGCTGTTGCTACTACTGCTACACAAATGTATACAGGTGACGAGTACTGGGCAGCGTAAGATGATTGACTGCATCGATGCTTCAGGCAGTGGAGATGTGGACACGTCCACCACTGTGACGACATGTTCTACGCCGTGCGATGAAGACATTGAGATTCAGGGTGTGTCACGTCGCAAACTCCAGGTAAGCTTGAAAAACTGGATGCACAGCCGTACTGCCCATTCCGGATAAATAGGTGGTTGGGAAAACCATGGCGCTGATGTACGTTGTATAGCATTGTTGTATTCATGGATAATACCAATGCTGAGCAGATAGAACCAGAATTGATTCATGTCCTAGCTGATTCGATAATTCGTGAAATCGAGAAATGTAGTTGTGTTCTGCTCTTCCGGTACATGGTTGTGATTCCTGTGTGTGTATGTGTGTGCGTGTCCGTGTGTGTGTGTGTGTGTGTGTGTGTGTGTGTGTCTGGGTGTGTCTGGATGTGTATGAGCATGAGTATGAGGTGTGTTTATGTGTGTGTGTGTGTGTCTGTCTGTCTGTCCGTGTATTTGTGTCTGTGTGTATGCATATGTGTGTGTACACATCTGTGTGTGTGTGTGCGTTTGTGTGTGTGTGTGTGTGTGTGTGTGTGTGTGTGTGTGTGTGTGTGTGTGTGTGTGTGTGTGTGTGTACATCTGTGTCCGGATATGACTGTTTACATGGGTGTTTTGTGTATTCAGCTCAACAATCAGTGGCAGAACCCAACCGGCATGTGGCACGTTGGAGTAAAGCTCCTAGAGCAGCTGTTCCCATCAAGCGTCAACACGCGCATCAAAAAGCGAGAAGAAGAGAATAGCAAATTCAATGTGTCTCACCAGCAAGCAGTCGCACAAGCTACGCTAGACCTTGAGAAGTGGTCGACTGCACACCCAAGCCCCAATCAGGTTTGTTCTTGCACTTTTCACGTATCAGTGCTCAGTGCTGACCTGTACATGCTGCTTTTCTACTACCAACTTCTCCAGACAAACCCAACCATGTGATCACATACCAGCGTGCACATGGCGCTGTGAGAGCATACAAACTCAATCCTTGTCGAACTAACCTCTACCATGGACTTCTTGATTAGATGTGTCGTGTCAATGTTCAAGCAAGTGACTTGCGTATGCTTATTCTGTTTTTTTTTTCATCTTTTCTTCCTGCTGGTGCGGTTTTGGGCACAGGAAGAGAAGGATCACCAGGATGAACTGCAAGCTCGTCTGGATGTACTGTCATCTGTCATGAAGAAGACATCCATTGGATCTGCTGCAGTGGATGTTGTTGCATTTCATGATGGAGACAACTGGAGGTAGGTGACGTGTGCTCTTTGTTTGATTGTATGGGTGTTTCTGGGAAGATGTATGCTCCAAGACAAGGGGTATTGATATGTTGCATGTTGTGAGTTTTCACTCTGACAAATGTGCACGCCTTTACGTTGATGCCTGTGGAATCGTTTTTACCGGCTGGGCTGGTTTTCAGTCCTTTTTTGATGGATCTTCATGCATGCTTTCATTACTCGAACCCAGAGTGGTGTGTGTGTGTGTGTGTGTGTTCTAATCTTTGTTCAGAGTTGCAATAGGTGTCGAGGAAAGCGGTGACATGACTGGAGTTGAACCTCTTCTTCCTTTTCGCCTTTCAGGAAAGTACAGCACATTTGCTGGTGATGGTAAGTTCCTGTTTCCTTTGCATTGAATGTGCATGTGTATATGTGTGTATGTACATGGTGTGTGTGTGTGTGTGTGTGTGTGTGTGTGTGTGTGTGTGTGTGTGTGTGTGTGTGTATGTACATGGTGTGTGTGTGTGTGTGTTCATTTATATGTATGCTTCAGTGTTCATTCATTCATGCATGTCTTCTCCACTTCACCAGGCAAATAACCATACAGTCTGGTGTATTTCGTGATGGCACAAGTGTGGCCTCTCTGCATGTGCGGTTTTCTACAGGATGACTTGTACTGAGCTACATTGTAGACAGAGGTTTTTACAAGACGAGTTTCGTGTTTGAGTTCACACTCGAATGAAAGTCAAACTCAGTGACGAAATTCGCATTGTGATAAGGATTAGCAAACAGAATTCACGCTTGCATGATGTTGACAGGTTGGGCGTACATCATGTGTACAGGCTATACAATGTAGTAAATTTACGACTGTCCTAACTCCTGAGACGAATCCGCGATGTGTGATGACTGCTTTTCCGAACGAAAAGTGCAAAAGTTTGAATTTCAGTTCAGGAACCAAAAAGTGTCTGTGAACGTGAATGCGAAACTCGTGATGCCAAACCTCCGTGATGACTCCCGAGGAACTGTAAATGGAAGGCAATAGTTCTCTTTTTCTGAATGAAGGCTAAACTACAATTTTGGACTCGGATGGAGAGCCAAGGATTAATTTATAACTTAGAACCTTCCAAGTTGGAAGGGTGTTGGAGTGCGCATCCAAGATGTGCTAGAGCTGTTAGCCAGTTAGTTGTAGAACGTCAGTATCGTCGGTCAGTGTCGTGCAATGTTACCGCATGAGCTGATTGTTTAGTAACTGGTGGTGTTAGTGGACATTGTGGCGTAACTTTTAGCTCTTTGATCCTTTTTCTTTCTTATATTAAAACTACAGGTTAGTTTACATACTTTCCATGTAGCATGTGAGTATTGGTCCTTGGAGTAATGATCAGTCCTGGTCATGGTTTAAGGATTGCGATAAAGAGAACCAGCTGAAGCGTCGTTTTACGAAGATTTTATTGAGATGTCACGAACAAATTCTAGACGGGTAATGGTACATGTATATTGGTGTGTGCTTGTGTGCATGCGTGTGTGCAAACATGTATGTATTTGTGTGCGCATGTGTGCGCGTGTATGTCCATGCGTGTGTGCATCTGGTTTGCTTCTCCCGCTTTTCAGCCATGGTTAACTACACCGTGGATGTGTTTGACGAGGGAGCCACGGTGGCCATTGTTGTGGCGTCGGGTGAGTTTCCACGCGTCTGCATATCTGTTTACATGTCTACACATGTATGCCACTTGTTTGTGCTGTGCAGCATCGGAATGTGTTTTCATACTCTGTTGACAGTTCTGAACACTGCCTCACTGGTGTGTAGTCACTGTACTTGACTGTTGTTGATTCTGCTGCGGGTTAGGAGCACCTCAGTTACTACTACTTGAATCAGGGGTAGGGGACTACCGCGGTACCCGCACCCGCGTACTGTTTTGCGGCCAAGTGCACACGCTGTTCTGATGATCATCCTCACATGCACTGCATTGGCTATGTGGGTGGATGTGTATATGTGGGTGGATGTGGGTGGATGTGTACATGTGGGTGGATGTGTATATGTGGGTGGATGTGTATATGTGGGTGGATGTGGGTGGATGTGTATATGTGGGTGGATGTGTACATGTGGGTGGATGTGTATATGTGGGTGGATGTGTATATGTGGGTGGATGTGTATATGTGGGTGGTTGTGTATATGTGGGTGGATGTGTATATGTGGGTGGATGTGTACATGTGGGTGGATGTGTATATGTGGGTGGATGTGTATATGTGGGTGGTTGTGTATATGTGGGTGGATGTGTATATGTGGGTGGATGTGTACATGTGGGTGGATGTGTATATGTGGGTGGATGTGTGGATGTGGGTGGATGTGTATAATGTGGGTGGTTGTGTATATGTGGGTGGTTGTGTATATGTGGGTGGATGTGGGTGGATGTGTACATGTGGGTGGATGTGTATATGTGGGTGGATGTGTATATGTGGGTGGATGTGTACATGTGGGTGGATGTGTACATGTGGGTGGATGTGTATATGTGGGTGGATGTGTATACGTGGGTGGATGTGTATATGTGGGTGGATGTGTACATGTGGGTGGATGTGTATATGTGGGTGGATGTGTGTATGTGGGTGGATGTGTATATGTGGGTGGATGTGTACATGTGGGTGGATGTGTATATGTGGGTGGATGTGTATATGTGGGTGGATGTGTATATGTGGGTGGATGTGTACATGTGGGTGGATGTGTATATGTGGGTGGATGTGTATATGTGGGTGGATGTGTATATGTGGGTGGATGTGTATATGTGGGTGGATGTGTATATGTGGGTGGATGTGTATATGTGGGTGGATGTGTACATGTGGGTGGTTGTGTGGATGTGTGTGGATGTACAGGCTCCCATGGAAGTCATGTTGCAGGAATCTCGGCAGCATGCTTTCCGGATGAACCTGTAAAGAATGGTGTGGCCGCTGGTGCCCAGGTAAATGACAATAGCTTGTTTGTTTTTCTTGACAGTTGACTAATGACAATAGCTTGGTCTATCTTGACAGTTGACTACAGTAGCTATGTAATGGAGACAGGAGTTCAGATGACACAGAATTTCACGTCCACTTGCCCACGATTAACCATATTGGCAGGTAGTCTGATTTTACAGACTAGAACTGGTTTGGGATCTTAAAAAATGGTAGGCATATTGAGGCGCTGAGCATGTTTGCTTCTATCTCAACCAAAGTCATGTGCTTTACCGACAAATTGTGGCTGAGTTGTACTAACTGTGTATTCCCTTGCCTCGACCGGCCTTGTTTGTCTTCCCTTGTGTAGCCTATGCTCAGGAAACGTGTACTGCACTTTCATTTGGCCCTTTCCTCACCACCCGCCATTGGCTATAGGGCCTGCTCCCGCCTTCGCTTTTTTTGGTGACACAGCTTAATTAAAATTATTTGAAAATATGTCAATATGATGATCCATGGCAGCTGCAAAAACAATACCCTCACACGTGGAAAGCACTGAAATGTCTGCCTCCAATCTATGCCAGTTGGGGGAGGAGGGAAGGTATAATTATTTTATTGTTGCTCATGGCCAGAATAGTGATCCAGCGCCTCACAGGAATAGTTCTCTCGCTTTCTTTATTGCTGTTGTCCTCGCCCTCATCCTCATCTTCACCCCCCCCCCCTCTCCCTCTCTCTCTCTCCTCTCCTCTCTTCTCCTCTCTGCTCTCTCACACACACTCACTCTATTTCTCTTTCGCTTGCATGCACACATACCCATACTGATTCTAGATTCTGTCTGTGAAAATTGGCGATACTCGTCTGAGTACGATGGAAACTGGAACTGCCTTCGTCCGTGCCGTAAGATGTTTTTCAATGGGCCTGTCGTGTGCTTGTGCTTACAAACTACATAAATGTACAATGTACATGTTCCTTATGAGCTTCACTTTGCAATAGGAATACTGTACACAGCAAAACTTGAATATTTATTTTATTTTATTTTATTCCAAACAATACATGGCTGGGGTAGCCAATGACCACTTTGCGTGGCGATTGCAGGGTTTTTATAGCCAACCACGGCTATATAATTGACGTTGTTTCCGTCAAACTTGTGCATCCATTCTGGCTACTTTGAAGTACTTGTTAGAGTGGAGCTAGAGTAGAGTGGATTTTGAAAGAAATGACGGTGGTAGAAGGAGGTGCACTGGTTATGCATGTACATGATCATGCATAGCCATGGTTATCATTGTGTAAGGTTATATGCTGTTGTATTAGGGATCTGACATTGTCTCGCCGATTAGTAGTTTTACTGACACCGTCTAAATTGTGTGTATTTGTGGGGGTTGTTTTTTTGGGCAGGCCATTGCTGTTGTCAAATACAAGTGTGATGTGGTGAATCTCAGCTACGGTGAAGGTGCTCACCTTGACAATGTCGGGTAAGCCAGGATCAGAGATTGGACCTTTGAACCTTTTAAAAGTGTGTGGGTGTGCGTGAGATTTGTAAACGGACGGGAGCATAAATGCATGCCTGTGGTATAGCACCGCACTGGTACACGTGTCTGGTGTGAAGCAGAGCTGTTTGTGTTGCTGAAATAACAACCTGATACCAATAGCCAATATTTACACCATGTACGCGTGCTCGCATACTGGCACATTTCCCTTATGCCAGTTATGGAGGAGTTTATTTTGGCCTACTGGAGTTGAGCTGTGGGTGGGACTACCGGTATACAGTAAAACCTGTAACTAACGACCACCGTGACTAGCGACCGGCCTGGTACTACCGACCACCGTGACTAGCGACCGGCCTGGTACTACCGACCACTTCGTCAGGCACGGACGGTCTCACATTCAAAATGCACTGTGACTAGCGACTACCTGCTGAACGCGACCAGCGACCGCCTTTTCTTGTCCCAATGTCGAATTTTGACCCGTAACTAGCAACCGCGATGTAGCAAATCAAACATTGCTCGAAGCTCCTTCTCGAAATTTTGATGATTTTCCATGGTCGTTTCGATACTACAGCTGGACAAATGAACGCAGTCTCATTTTTACTGTGGAATCAGTGTGGACTGCACTACACCTGTCATAATTTCAAGTGCTGTCAAGAACAAACATGATAGGAAACGTCTTGGAGAACGCATCCAAAGCGCTCTTTGATCGAATTTACTACTCGAAGGAGAAACTAAGACTGAGCGGCTCTCAGTCGAAGTGCAATCACACAGCTCACCAGGTCACACTGACAGTCTGTGCTGGCTAGCTAGCATGCTACGGTACATGTACTCACCTGTACGGAACACAGGCCAGGATACGATGGCGGATACTGTACTAGTCTACAGTGAAGGTGCGAAAACTCGCAACATCGCCGCATCACGTACTGGTACACACCAGTACAGTTTACGCTACACTACATCCAAGTCGGAGCGACTGAGTTTCCACTTTAGATCTACACACCGATACCAGTTGCCAGTGTAGTCGCACACAGATGAGGATGGAGTCGATAGTGACTAGTCCACTGCCTGGCCAGGCCAGCGCTGCTCTGGAAACCCAGTGAGTCGACATATATACGGGTCAAAAGGTCGTATCGCTTCCGGTATAAAAAACTTGATTTTCTCTCTCTCCAAGTGTTGTATGATCGGAAAGAAGAATGTCAGTGCGCAAGTGGTGGGGGATTGTATTATCTGCATTTTGACATACAAATCATATAATGGGATCCATATTATGGTCACGCCATGCAAACCTCTAACTAAAGACCACCTGCCACTAAAGACCACTTTTCCGGGCACCAAGGGGTGGTCGTTAGTTACAGGTTTTCCTGTACTTGCATTTACTCTAACTCTGTGACGGCCTTGTTGTTTGGGCTTTCCTGAAATGATGGATAGGGAGCACATATACATGACATTCTACCTTGCAGTCAGTCTCTAGTACAGTATCTTCTTTAAGTTCTTTATACACATTGGAACTCTGATTAAATGTACCCCATGGGGACACAGAAAAGTGTAGTGTCCGAGGTGTTTCTTGTCCCAGCATATTTATTTTATTGAGCCATGCATGTGTGCGTCGGACAATGTCCATGCTAAGCACGTATAGAAGTAAGCCTATACCGTAAAAGTCCGTAAGTATTTACTTTCGAATCTAGTGGTCACACCCGTACTAACTTTCTGGCAGGTACTGACTTTCAGGCATGAACTAACTTTCAAACCTGACTTGTGTGTAGTGGAGAAGTCGTATTTCATGTAGATGTACATGCTATGTGCTGCATGTACGAACCTTAGCAGTACTTATTTCTGGCAGTGTGTTTACTGGGCTGAACTTTACTTCAACAGATAGAGTCAAAAGGATGAAGGGGACACTGTAGTTATTTCGGGCAGGTACTTATTTCCGGACTTTTACGGTACTTGCTCAGTATGGCCATTGTCAGAGATTGTCTTTTATCAGGGTATGTACAGGCACTAGGTGAGTTTGACTGTGCTTGTTTGGTATTATTATTCCGCTGCTTCTCTCGTTGTTGTTGCCCATATCCTATTTCCATCAGGCACTCTGTCAAAGTCCTGGCCGACTTGGCTAAGAAGCACGGCATAGTGTTTGTGTGCAGCGCCGGTAATAACGGGCCGTGTATGTCGACCGTTGGCTGTCCAGGTGGCACTACTTCCGAAATGATTGGTGAGTTGTGTGTGCATGTGCATGTGTGAGTGTATGTGTGAGTGTATGCTTCCAAAGTACCCGTGTATGTACCCCAGTATGTGTAGTTTTCTCAAGTCATCGTTGATGCTATCAAGAGTAGGTTATGTACTCTTGATGCTATGTATGTACATACATGTACATCTCCTGTGCGATTTTCAAATACTGCACCTGAAGTTGTTGCCTGATGATTGTCTGATGTTGTCTGATGATTGCTCAGTGTTAAACTCGGAGTTGCAACCCACCATTCTGACTTCTGTGCCTGAGTTTACTATGTAAAAATGGCTATCATTTTTTGTATCCACAGAAGTTATGCTCAAAGTACATGTAGCTCTCGTGAGTACCCCATCGCTCACTGTATGTCCGTCCGGTTTTCTAAATAGACCCGAGTACTTCAAGCACATGGATCATTTCTATTACAGGAAGCAAAATGATAAGCTTGATAGTCTTCACTCTCTCAACAAGAGACATTGGTTTGCAAAGACTTCTCCTGCCGTCCCGTCTGTGTGTGTGTGTGCGCGCGCGCGCGCGTGTGTGTGTGTGTGTGTGTGTGTGTGTGTGTGTATATGCCCGTACCTGCATGTGTGTGTGAGTGTGCGTGTGTGCATGTTGATGTGTGTGCTCCAGGTGTTGGTGCCTATGTATCACCACAGATGATGGAGGCGCAGTATGGCATGCTGGAGAAGTGTCCCGGTCAAAACTACACATGGTCATCTACCGGGCCATCGTACGTACTTTTCATATATTGTGTGTATTGGACTATAACACGTTTAGTTTTGAGCTTGGGAAAGTCTACAGTCATGTTGTGGTTGGTATTCTTGTTACTTGTAGTAATTTCCCCTGGTGATGGGTATGTGCAGCTGTGACAGTCCATGGGCATGCTTCATGGCCTAAGAGTATTGAGTTGGATTAGTTCTTGGCATGTTTGATGTGTTCCTGACAGAGCGGACGGTAACCTTGGTGTGGATATTAGTGCCCCGGGCGGTGCCATCACATCTGTACCCACCTGGACGTTGAAGAATCATGTCTTGATGAATGGAACGTCCATGTCATCTCCGAATGCCGCCGGATGCGTTGGTGAGTTCTGATGATGTGTCTCTGTCTTCCCCTTACCCTGATCTTTACTTCATCAAGTACCTATCCTTGATCACACAGCAGGTCATTGACCTGTCTTGTCGATGGTCTATCTTGTTTTATTGGAAAGATCTTTGGCCTCTACGGCACTTTTTTGTCTTTCTCTAAATCCTGTGTGCAAGAATGGAATCGGATGTTATTTCTATAACTTAGAACCTTCCAAGTTGGAAGGCTGTTAGAGTGTGCATCCAAGATGTGCTAGAGCTGTTAGGCATTTAGTTGTAGAGCGTCAGTACCGTCGGTCAGGGTCGTGCAATGTTATCGTATGAGCTGATTGGTTGGCAACTGGTGGTGTTTAGCGGAAATTATAGCGCAACTTGCAGTTTCTTGGTCCTTTTTTCTTTACTCTAAATCCTGTTCTTGTGATTTTGTCTTGTGTTGTTCATATTTCTCATCTGTAGCTCTTATCCTGTCAGGTCTGAAGGACAATGGTGTCCCTTACTCCGCATTTAGGTCAGTGTCCGTCATGCTGATTCTGTGGGCTTAGCAAGTGCTGTTAGTCTTACACATCTCACAATATTCCATGGTGGCGGGGACAGGGCTAGGATGAACTTGATGACACGACTGCTGCTACTGTAAAGTACCGTTGATCCACGCCTGCCGCTTTTCATTCTCTGAATACTAGTAGACTTCAGTGTATACATGTACTGTGTCATCATATTGGTGTAGAAGCGATTCATGCACTGATGTGCACAACACTTGTAAGTGTACATGTTGGTGAGTTGGTGTATGGAACAAGCTGTGACCATTGATCACACCGCACATCAAAGTTCCTCTTATGGCTCCACCCTACATGGGATCCATGTGCAACGCATGTGTTGAAAGCGCACGTGCATGCTGTGTTCATCAGTACATGACATGAACGCCCGTGGACACAAGGTTCTGAGCCAGTGTCATTGACCTTGTTTTATCAATGTATTGCAATTGCAGTTTTAAATAGGCGGTGTGGAGATAATAATCGTAATCTGGCGATGAATAAAATTTAGTGGCATTTCCATTTTCCTTTAGTCACGACACTCCACTGATGATTGTGACAGGAAACCGTTCTGGACATGAAACTACTTTGGTTGCAACGTTTGTGATATGAGTGTGCCCTTAATTTTATTCATTGCCGAATAGATGACTTGCACAAAGATTGTCTGGGTTCGAGACGGGGCAAGTGGACCTTCTGACTCTGACTTCCCCACCTTTTGAGTTCGTGACTTTCGAAGTTTCGCTTTTTGCCTGACGAACGCTGAGCTAGTTTTTTTTGGCTAGAGAGTAGAGTTGTTTTGATTCGGCTTGTATCGTCATGCCGAAGCGCTGCTGCGCTCCTGAATGCACTAGCAGACGAGAGATGGAACTGAGGCTCCCATTCCATACGTTCCTTTCCGAGCCGGGAGGCGGAAAAATGAGGGAATATTATTTTAGTATCGTTGGTGTAGGCTGCAACAAGCACGTCGTGGTCCTGAAGTGTGACTACTTTCCCGCACTGGAAGCGAAGTCAAGCACAACGAAAGTTTGTGGACGTCTGAGAAAGAACTCGATTCCCTTTGATTCGGCTGCACTAGCTCCATAGCGACCCTCTCCTGAGGACAGACTGCGGAGAGGCCAGGAACCTGCCGAGTCACGAGGGGAAGGCTTCAAGCCCAAACCACGAAAATGAAGGGTAGAAGGACTGAGTGTGAGAGCCAGATGGCCTTTAGTAGTACTTCAAGTAGTATCTGAGTTGAAGGAGAGAACAAGTGTGCTGGAGAAACGCTGCGAAGTCCTCAGGCCTGATGTGTACTAGCTACTGTTGAAGTCTCACTTGTTCCAATATGAACACTTCATCAGCCCTGACTCTGAGCAGCTGTATCTAGACTTGGACTTAGGCCAGAGACATAGCATTGTAAACCTTACTGAAGCCATATGTATCCAATGCCTGGCCCTAGTGAGAAAGCAGTTTGGCGCAGGCTCGCAAACTATGATTGAATCAGGGAGTGGTGGAAAGTCACATTATACATCTAATGACGTTGATGCGGCTCCGGCTGGGTCTCATGGGAAAGTAACTTGCATACCTGTTTAGTTGCAACGAGGCAACGGTACCCCATGTGCTGAAGACATGATTGAACTACATTTTATCTCCTCCTGGGAGAATGTGGAACAAATAATGCCAGAGTGTGTCTGATACACATCACAGTCTGCTGAGTATGTTCATTATTGTGGACGTAACAGAACTGCGCTGTGAGGTACCTTCTGCGTTGGACCTACAGTTGAGCCACTACTCTTCTTACAAATTCCGGTGAAAGGATTTGTTGGAGCATCATCAAACAGTGCGTTCGCCTTCATCATACATTGGCGCCGTTGCCTACAGTAATTCACATTTTGACGGAGCGCGCTGGGACGATACGGAAGGAGCGGCGGGAACCATTGGAGTGCTCATGATGCTGGTTAGCGGAGGCAGATGTGAGTGTCAGGAACGGGAACGCAATCGCACTACTGTACAGATCAGGAAGCGATGGAAGAGTTGAATCTCTTCAGCCTTCCATGCCGTGTACAGGGACACAAACGTAAAAATGGCTACATTTCGAATGTGAACTGGCGATGGCATTGTGTGGCGACGAACACAACTGCAACTGTTCAAATTTCAGCATTTCGAACATTATGCTCCCATGATAACTCACCGAATGGCTCACATGACGGAGTTGGACATTGCCAGGCTAGGATTATCATTTGCTGTATTTATGGATAGTCCTTGAGTTTTCAGATGAAGTGCTTCATCTTTTACCTGTCGTTCCTTTAGTATGGCACAATGTCCATGGCTGCTTCCTTGTCTTCATAACAGACTGCTATAATCAGCATGATTCTGCTTTATTTGAGAAGAAATAAAACTTTCCTTTCGGAAAGGAAGCCCAGAAACGTCAACCCCCATGGACTGTGCTTTATGACTCTCGTACATCGACGTTAACCGTCGCAATACCTGCTGCATGTATGTTGTGCTGTGCGAACCGTACAAGATTTTACAGCTCACCCACGCCTTCCCAACAGGCTCCTATATCCCGTACAGTTAGCGTTACATTGAATATGAACTAGGCTAGCACAGTTATCCTTCGTTCTTTTGATGGCGGCGGGTAGCATGGAACTTGACGTGTTCTTGGGATCCTCGTGCAACCTTGCTGTTCCCAGATGCCATATTATTGGGTGCATCGAGGTTGCTTCTATGCTCACTGTTGTTTAGTAAGACAATTTTTTTATAAATATTTCACCGAAGAATAAGGCAAGGGTATTTTGGGTTGGTTTGGACGCCTGGCTTCTCTTCGCATAATATACAGTGAGTCATGATTGTACTTCCACTAACCCTACAAGTGCACATGACTCCTGAGCTGCTGAAGACAGCGACGGTACTGATCATGTACATGTACCTGTACATGCCGTGCACCGTTCATTCATGCTGACAAAAAAGTACACTACAGTACAGACGGTGTAGGGTGCCCGCAGTGTAGCCTGGGTGCACAGGGTGCACTTGCCCCGTCTCACTCGCGGCTCGGATCTTTGTGCAAGTCATCTATTGCAGTTTTGGTGTTGTTTTGTCAATGTGCTGTGTAACTGCAGTGTGCGCCGTGCCCTGATCAATACAGCCCACCTCCCGTCGGGTGCGTCTCGCTTCAACCGCGGTCACGGCATGATCCAGGTAGAGCCAGCCTACGAGTGGCTACGTCGCTACCATGATGTCATGGAGCACGACATCTGGTTTGAAGTCAGTGTTGCTCTGCCGCGCAGGTCTCGCCAGAGAGGTATCTACCTACGTGATGGCTACGAGTCACTCTCACAGCCTATCACCACAAGTGTCACCGTTACTCCTCACTATCCACGCGAGCATGGTAGGTGCTCGAGCTTCCTGGATTGTTCTCGATTTTGCCTCCTGTTGCTGTGTGTGTGTGTGTGTGTGTGTGTGTGTATGCGTGTGTGTGTGTGTTTGTGTGTGTGTGTGTGTGTGTGTGTGTGTGTGTGTTGGGAGGGTATGTCTGTCTGTCTGTCCGTCCGTCCGTCCGTCCGTCCGTCCGTCCGTCTGTCTGTCTATCTGCCCCCTGTATGTCAGTCTCTTTGTCTCTCTGTCTACAAGAGATATTGCCGTCGTCAGGACTTGACTAGCCATGTCCAATTCTGCTCATGACTTGAAACACTGCTGGTCCTTTCGGGATCTGCTATCATCTTCGGATGTGGATGTTATCTGTCTATCTATATGTCTGTATGTCTGTTTATCTCTGCATGAGCATGTTTATTTGCATGCATATGTGTGGTGTAGCAGTGTAGTATTTTTGTAAGGGAGCATCTCATAAGTTCGCACTTTTTTTGTAAACGTAACGCATTTCGAATAGACTTTACCCCCCCCCCCCCTACCTCCCCCCACTATTTGAAAGTCTTATCGCACATTTTCAGTGTAGATCTACTGTACTGTACATGTCCATGCCATGGTATGCACAATCATGTACAATGTTCATGTACATGGACATGGACGCTAGTGTCGAAGCGAATGACATACAGTAGTACCGCATCTACTGAGTACAAGTAAGTAATTAGTTACATACTTAGTTCAATCAATGACATGTACACACAATGTGACATATAAACAGAGTTCCTCCACAACGACTGTACTGTCAAAGCTGGCCAGGTACACGGTTTGATCAGGCTGGTGTGACATTTGACACCTCTGAGTAGCCTGCATGCGTGTATTGTAGTGCAAGGGTTAGATCTACACCTAAAACACACCCGTACCCTGCTGTCTGAAGCGGTCTAGCACATGAACAGCACTGTATTGTACACATCCAGAAAATGTGCGAACTCTCATTTTTCTATCCGAAATGGGCGCTACCCCCTACCCCCGTTTCGAAATGCGTTACGTTTAGGTCAGCCTTTGGGTCATCCTAATAAAGTTATTATTAGAAACAAAATGCGAACTTATGAGATGCTCCCTAATCCATGTACTGTAAAACCGGAAAGTTTAAAACTACCAAAAAGTTTTTAAAGCGTTTTTGTAATTTTGGCATGATAACGATCATGCAGAAAGTTCAACGATGGCTACCTGGCCATGCCATGGCGCTACCCATCTGTATGCGCATCTTTACACAAACATGGCGCAATAACGTTTCTTCAAATAACGGAAAAAATTGGTCGTTAAAACGTTAGACTTTGTGACTCATTAGACTTTCCGGCTTTACAGTATACTGTCTGTGTGCACGCACGCGCTCGCGAACATGTGTGTGTGTGTGTGTGTGTGTGTGTGTGTGTATGCTTTATATTGTTATTGACATGCCAGCTCCTGTCTTGGTGTACTGCCTATAGTACACATTGAGTCTTGTGAGCGGGTAGTACTAGTAGTGGATAGTGGTGGCTGGGTACCCTACTCGTATGCTGATGCCTGTGCCATATGTTGTTCATCTCTAAAAATGGTCTCTCCCTTGTGCAGCTGACTTTGTTGAATCGCAGCTAGCACTGGACTTGCGACTGTCACTTGTGTCCAGCGAGAGCTGGGTGACTGTCTGCCCTTACTTGGCCTTGCCGAACTCAAGTAAGAAACTTCATTATGATGTTGTTGACTCTGCCATCTTGCCATATCTGCCTCTGCATGTGTTCTTGTGCCAGTACTTGTGCTGGGGTTTTGTACAATTCGAGTGTACTGCACTAGGCAATTTGTCCTGTGTTCCCTAGGGAGGTGTTTCATCTTCTTGTTTATTTGTGCAAAGTGCTGCCTATGGCTGCTAATTCCTGTATCTAAGTCTTTGATTTTCTTTTTGTTAACCATTGCCACAGTTGTGTATCACCTTTATCTTGCATCTTGCTTTGAATCTGTATTCTTCTCTTACTCTAGGCCGCACATTCCAAGTATCTGTTGATACCCGTGGCCTAGGAGATGGAGAACACTATGCGGAGGTGAGATGGCTATATGCATAGTGCCTTCAGTTCTGCGTGAACTATCACTTTTGCTGTACCGCGTTGTCCAGTTCTGGCATTGCTGGCCGAGTGTTCTATCCATCACACTCTGAAGTTGTACTGTACACTGTACTGCCTAAAGGTGTACTGTGCTTTTGTGTATTTTCTTATCCTCATGCCGTGTGCAGGTGCGTGCGTTTGATTCAGTGGATCCCAGCCGAGGGCCCCTCTTCCGTGTACCTGTCTCCGTGCTCGTTCCAAAGAGGTGATGGTTTTATTGTGTTTATCTCATGGCATGTTCAATTCGTGCGTTGGGTCGGCTGAGAGCGCGTGGTGGTGACGGGTTGAGAATGTAGTAAATTTGAGTATGGCCGAAAGCTCTGTCGCAATATTTAATTGTGATGTTTAATTCTATCGTGTTTTTTGGGGGGGGGGGGGGTACATTCTACGTCCTGTGGAGTATGCCTATGGATTCTGTCCGTCATACAAGTGACATAATTATACTCCTGTCGTTTTTCTGATGCAAAGACCACACGTTCTGTCTTGAGATTAGAAGATGTATGGAACCAATGTCATGTATGATTGCTCACAATAGGGCTTGAAAGTGATGACGTCAAAAACGGCCTGGGAGTAGTAAGTTGACATCAGATTTCTATTTTGGATCCACTAAGGTGTGACTTTGCTATTGCCTCAGTATGTGGGTACATAGCAACCCACTCATATCGTATGCAGGTGGGACTTTTACTTCGCCACCAGTTGTCACCCCGCCCCCACTAGCCAAATCAGTCAGTTTCACTGGCTACATCACCTTGCTGTAAGACCGCTTGAAATGTGCTTGGATCCATACAAAAACTTCTCAAATTGTTGCTATGCCATTGCTATGCTGTGACGTAGCACTTTCAAGCCCTATAGCTGCCAGAGAACTCTGTTAAAAAAAGAAGTAATAATCAATATTGTCCTCTGCGTTGTTTTCTGCTCTTGTCTGTTAGCTTGACTGACCGCGCATCTTACAAGGAGACGCTTGTCTTCACATCCGGCACTCCACAGCGTCGCTTCTTCCGTGTGCCGGAGTCAGCTACATACGTTGGTAAGGGGAGGGCATCTGTGTCTGTTGTAGAAGGGTCGAGCATTGACCCTGTCTCAGTGTTGCTGTAGCACAGGTGGAATCCTGATAATTTAATTGCTGCATTTTCTGGAGTGAAAAAGGAGAAGGACAAAATGTTACGAGTTATGACTAACTGTCCACCAATGTAACCAGATCTTATACAGTCAGCGAGTGCGACAAAATGGCACAAAACTGACAAGAGGAGTGGCAGGTCGCCGAATGTCTCAGTACTCCTTGTCAGTTGTGTGCCATTTTTGTTGCACTCGCTGACTGTATAAGATCTGGGTACGTTGGTGGACAGTTAGTCATACTTAACTCGTAACATTTTGTCCTCCTTTTTCACCATAATTTAATTGGCTCACCATCCGAGTTGAATTTTCTGGAGTGTACTGTAAAACCGGAAAGTCCAACGAGTCACAAAGTCTAACGTTTTAACAGCCATTTTTTCGTTATTTAAAGAAACGTTATCGCGAACCCGGTTTCAGATGTCTGTGTAAAGATGTGCATACAGATGGGTGGCCAGGTAGCCATTGTTAAACTTTCTGCATGTTATCATGCCGAAATTACAAAAATGTTAAACTTTTTGGTCGTTGAACTTTCCGATTTTACAGTCAGCCGCCCTGGAGTATAAGCCGCACTCATTTTTTTGTCAGGAAATACATACATCTACCTTGTATTTCACGGTTCATTTAACCATCGTAATAGACCTTTTTCGATAAACCTCACAATCAAGAACCAGGGAGTGGCAAGAGACCTGCATTCAGTGCACAGTGGACTCTGCGTGCGAACATGGGAGTAGATAAATACTGGCAGGTTACTACTCCTTTGTACGAACTGGGCCTTTCTTGCCACTCGTTTCTTGTACGCGTGCGCTAGCTTACGACAAATCCCTGGAGGCGAGTCCAAAAATCAAGTTATCGAAGAAGGTCTATAAGCCGCACTGACTTTTGGGGGGGGGGGGGGTGAATTGTGAGTGTTTAAAGTGCGACTTATACTCCGGAAAATACGGTGGAACTTTCTTCCAGGACCGATTTCAGTCCATACGATTCCCACACAACAATAATATTGTTATGTGGCAATCGTATCGACTGAAATCTTATAATAATATATGTGATAATTCGAACCTCAAACTGGCCATGTACATGTAATTAGAAGTCCTACATAATCCGATTACCTAGAAAATGTGTGGGATTCCTGGTGATAGTTCGAAGTTGGCAAGGCATAATTCAAAGTTCACTTCACTCTGTACTGTTGTTAGCTCAGTGTGCTCAAGTAATCTGTGCAACCTCCCTCCCCCCCCCCCCCCCCCCCCCAGTCTTGTCGCCGGCCGCTCTACATCCTGCCGGAGCCCAGTTATGGCGGATTCCCCGCCATCTCCTGGCGAATCACTACTGCATATAGCAGACGCAAACCGTGCCACTTCATTTGACAATTTCTTGTTCGCGGAACGGAGCTCCTTCAGGTCGCTCTCCGCTTCTGCCACTTTCTTTTCAACGGCAGCCCATCTTTCGTCGAAAGGCGACATCATTTCCCTTATGTTTTTCGCCAAGTCCTCTCGGAACTCCGAGGCAAAGGTCTTTAGCAGACACATGACTTTGTCCAGAGGGACTGATTCTTTAGAACGTACGGGCGTGTCTGTCTAGGTAGGCGAGCCGATTTGGGAATGGCGATCGGCCTTACAATGGTGGTCCGACTCGGCTCCTCAGCTTCCGAATCAGATTCAAGCATCAAGCTCTCCGCTGGGCTTGTCGGTTTGGCCTTGCGGCCGGCTCTTCGGACCGTGTCCAGCACGGGTGTTGGAGATATTATGTCAGGGCTCCCGGCAGGGGTTCCCACCCTCTCACGACCAGCATGAGGGGGAGATACCCGACGCAAAAAAATCTTGACTGCACTCGACATTGCAAAAGGCTGGTTTGAATTCCTAGATTCAAATCCGGTGTGACGTACCGGTAAACTCACAGTTCTAAACCACGGATTCATTAGTTGAGAATATTTATATTATTATACTGTCTTATTGTGGTGATCTTGAAGGTAATACAAAAAAAAGGAGGCTTAGGAAGGGACTAGCGATAGACGATTACAAGAAGGCTCAATACTTGACTTCAGGAGTGGAAGAGCAAGACAAGACTGAGAGGTGACTGGGACCCTTTCTTGCCAGATGATGGATGCCGCTGGCGACGATCCTGGGAGGTCATGCCATGCGACACTGAACCGCTGGCCCTGGGGGCTAAGCCGCCGAAGCCTGTGCCCGAAGCATTAGTGAACAGCTCGATGTCCGGTGCTTGGGACCAGCGCCTGTTGTCCCTGGTGAGAGCTTTGCCGTTCCACAGCCGGGGAGCATGTCCTGCCACCAGCGGATATCCTCCTAGGCATCCTTGCTTAGGGCTGTGATACATCAATGAAATCATTGGGGGCTGACCTTTCTTCCGCCAGACGAGGCTTTCACCCCGAAGTTTTTTGTCTTCTTCATCTTAGTGCACTTGGATTTTTTAGGCATGGACTTCTTCTGTTGTTGAACAGCATTCACTTCCGTTTGGCGAGCCACTTCCCTCTTAATCAGGGTGCCAATTTCTTCCGAAGTCGGTGGGAGTGTTGCAACGTCCATTGTTTTGTCTTGTTGCTTTGTTGGAGTTTTCCTTTCAGCAATCTTCGAAAGACGTAGATTCTTGACTATACTTCTGGCACATTTTAGGCTAAGGAGATAGTCGTATCGGTACAATATCATGCTGGCAAAGTCTGCGCCCTGCTTGAAATCCATGAGTGTTGTAACAACATCATCATGTCTTTCTTTGCTTCATTATGGATACATCAA
Organism: Sycon ciliatum; assembly: GCF_964019385.1. Classification (NCBI taxonomy): domain Eukaryota; kingdom Metazoa; phylum Porifera; class Calcarea; order Leucosolenida; family Sycettidae; genus Sycon; species Sycon ciliatum. The sequence continues at coordinate 40,070,660 of NC_088643.1, forward strand.
TGAAATCATCAAAATAGTGCTCAGTGTTCTATAGCATGGTTTCACGTAAAATCCATGCCAGTGAGTCAGCAAAACGATTGAAAATAAAGGGTGATGGCTGCAAACCAAAAGGTGACACCATATCAAAATAAAATTTGCCGCATGCCAACACATGCCCAGCAGCGGCCGGTCATCGGGTTGGATCGGAATGATTCTAAACGCATGCCTCAAATCAACCTTCCAGAGAAGCGCACCTGGACCAGTTCTCTTAACGTGCCCACTAATGGTATCAACAGAAATCATGGAAAATGAAACGGCATTGCGGTCGATAAAGTCATTTACGCTATTCCCAGCTGGGGCAGACAAATGCATAATTAATCGGTGGCCACCATCTTTGGGGGACTACACCCATACCAGACGTGTGCAAAGGTAAGAAAGGTGGCGTGTCAAAAGGGCCACTAGTGGGCTTAAGTTTGCATTCCTTAGCTAAATCAGCATCCTCGAAAGCTGGATTTGTGCATGCAGAGGTAAGATTACTGGAAACAATTGAAGTGCAGCGATCGCCTGCAAACTCAATAGTCAATACGGCAGCCAAAACGCAAATCAGGAAGAATAGTTTCCTAGTTTCCACTATAAAACCTTGTCTCGTATACATGATGTACATGTATTTCACTTCGGGCTCAAGTGTTCCAGGCTACGAACCGGCTTTGGAACCCATCTTTCTTTGGCACGGATATGAGTTCAAGTCTTGCTTTGTGGCAACCACACTATTGCTAATGGCAATCGGGGGGGGGGGGGGGGCAGTCGAAGGCAGCTGCTATTGATGAGATAGTCCTGTCACAGCTTGTGTTTTGCACTGTGTCAGAGTGTATGTGCACGTCTGTGTGTTGTGTTTTTCTCCCAACCCAGACATAGTGGTTTCTAGCAACTCGCCATCTGTGGCACGCTATAACGTACATGGTATTCAGCTTGAGCCCAAAGCCCGCTATTGTGAACACCAGCTGTACAAGAGCTTTGTGTTTTCGGCACCAAGTGAAGTGCAGAAGTTTCAAGGCCATGTGCTGGTAAGCTGAGCCATCAAGCAACATGTCTCTTGATTTGGTGTTATTTGCAATGATAGTGTGGTGGCGGCGGCATCGGTGGTGGTGGTGGTGCTGTTGCTGCTATTGATGATATTGCTGCTACTGGTGGTGGTGATGCTGCTGCTGCTACGGTCCCTGATGCTGCTGCTGCTGCTGCTGCTGCTGCTGGTAGTAATGTGTACTAGACACTACTAGTCTATTGGCAGAAATAGCTTCAGATTTTGTTGTGACTGGAGTCTCTTGGAGCAGCAATACATTTGTCGTCAATGGGTGGAGGAGTGTACGTTAGTGGTCGATGTGTTATTCTCATGGGTGATTTCCTGTGCCTCCTTTTTCTTTGTGTATCTTCTCAGGGTGGTGCAATGTTGGAACTGTGCTTTGCCAAGTGGTGGGCTAATAGCAGTGCTGGCGAGATAGCTGTAACAATTCAGTTCAACTCGTTGCGCATGACCAAGGCAGTGTCGTGTATTGTAAGTAGTACATTGTGTGTACTCGAAGTACATGTACTACCGAAGTATGAGAAGTCACGCATGCTCTACGTATTACCTCAGAACATGTATCATCTCTTTACCAATTCGAGGTCCCTGAGAAATCAGCACGTTTGACTTGCTGTAACTCCTGAATATACATACCAACCATTTCGCGTCTTTTAGTTGTTCGAAATATGTACGTCAGGGGGTTTCAAATACAGTAAAACCTGTAACTAAAGACCACCGTGACTAGCGACCAGCCTGGTACTACCGACCACTTGGCCAGGCATGGACGGTCTCACATTCAAAATTCACTGTGACTAGCGACTACCTGCTGAACGCGACCAGCGACCGCCTTTTCTTGTCCCAAAGACGATTTTTGACCCGTAACTAGCGACCGCGATGTAGGAAATCAATGTTGCTCGAAGCTCCTTCTTGAAATTTTGCTGATTTTCCATGGTCCTGAAAGGAATCTTTCGGTACTACAGCTGAACAAATGAACGCAGGCCATTTTGACTGTGGAGTCTGTGTGGACTGCACTACACCTGTCAGAATTTCAAGCGCTGTCAAGAATAAACATGATAGGAAACGTCTTTGAGAGCGCATCGAAAGCGCTCTCTGCTCGATGTTACTACTTGGAGCAGAAACGAAGACTGAGCAGCTCTGTCACCCCAGTCATACAAACGAATCGACGATGGCGTCAAGGAATCCGGAAACAAAGCAGCACCGCGAGGTCCTGATGCTGAAGAATCGCATTCAAACAATCGAGAAGTCACAACAAGGATAATCGGTACGATTGATCGCATGAACAAATTTGAAGCCCCGCGCAAAACGAAACTTCCACAGGGAACGTTTGACTCCTGGCTTCAGAAGTAGCAGCTGAATTTGATGTCTGCAAACAAATTAATCTTCTCTCTCTCTTTCTGTCTCTCTCCATCTCTCCGTCTTTCTCTCCAAGTGTTGTTTGACCTGAATTAAGAATGGCATTGCGCAAGTCCTGGGGAATTGTATTAGCTGCATTTTGATATACATATCATATAATGGGATCCATATATTGTCGCACGGTGCAAACCTCTAACTAAAGACCACCTGCTACTAAAGACCGCTTTTGCTGGCACCAAGGGGTGGTCGGTAGTCACAGGTTTTACTGTATCTGCAAATTTCAAGTGTTGGTTTCTCAGCCCGACTTGTTGGCGAACCGACTACATTCACTAGTATGCTGACCAACGCTTGACCACCAAACAATGAAGCATATTAAATAAACCAAGGGGAGTGGGAAGAGTAGAGAAAATGCTGAACTTGACAGTGTTGGTATTCTGCAACACTAGCTAAGGACCTGGATATTGATGAAGGAATGTCCAAAATGACAAAAAAATGCCCGGTTTCAGCATTGTGTCTATGTTTGTCACACTCTGTCTCTCCATGACTAATGGGCCATTCACACTGCGCCCAAAACGTGGCGTACGTGACGCTTTCGTCCGGATAGCCATAACAATATGGAACGTGGCGGGAAAATCGTACCCCTGATACGAAAACGTAGACGACGTATCCAGACCCCTGTACCGAGGTTCATTCTGTCGTTCCCGGCTGTTTGTGTCCAAAGGAAGCTGTGTGCACAGCTGTACGAAAAGCGTACACGTGCCTGTGTGAATGCACCTGCATGAAAACAACGTCTGCCAGTACGTCGTATTCCAAACCGTGACGCGTATTGAAACGTAGTATGAATAGCCTATAAGCCACTACACTCTACATAACAGCGTATCACTATTAGCCAGATCTGCCAATCAATTCCTGTATGCCTGTCTCGATCAGGGAGTAGTAAAAAGTATTTGACTACTCTCTAGTCTCAATCTAGTTCCTATGTTACTGTCTCGTTGGTGACAAACATGCTGCTGTTGTTGGTACATAGTATTTACAGCCCTTTTGGCTGCTGAACTGTACACCTTTCCAATGTTGAAATGAAGTTTTGTTTGTGTGTGTGTTCTAACTGTGCAGCAAAGCAATGATGGCTTCCAGAAGGTGTTGGTTCGCAATGGTCTTGGTCCGTGTGTGTTGAAGCCGCAGTGCTCTCTCACTCACCTTGTGTCCGTCTACACGTAAGTGTTCAGCATGTCATTGTGTTGTGCAGCACTATCCACTGCATGCTATTTGGCGTGTATCTAGTCCTCTCACCGCCACCGCTTAGGCATCACATCTGCCGCTTGGACTGTCACTGTGGAATTGATGAGCTGCATGGACGTAGGGCCGTAGGCCATTGATGAGCCGTAGGCCACTGGGCAGGTTGTTCCCGGCAGCTTCCAGGCAGTGGTTCCACAAGCTGGGAAACGACGCTTGCCAAACTGTGAACGAGTGGCAGGTGGTCACAGGCCAAGGTTGGCACCAAGCCTCGGTGTGGTAGTATTGGAGGGCTGTATCAGGACCTGTAGTGTGTTACTAGCTGTTCACAAGGAGCGGCTGGATTGATGAAGTTGATGGGCAGCTGTACACAGCTCTGGCTGCTCGGTTCTGGAGAACCTGGAGACGTTGAAGCTGTAGTGCCGTGAAGAATGCATTTGATACATAGAGAAGATCTGGCATGATGACAGACACTACAAGCCTGATGTGGCAGGGTAGAGCTAGGTACCGGCATGCCCGCCAGAGGTCATCCACTTTTCTCTCAGGGTACGCATCGTGATGTTGGCTAGGTTGGCCTCCCAAGTCATGCCACAGTCCAGAGTGCCGCCAAGATACTTGGCTGTGGCAACATTTGGTTGCATTGCATTCTGGAATTTCACCGAGACTCATCCTCATGCGAAGTTTGAACAAGTGAGATCGTTAGCACTTGACTTTTGGTAGCGTTCAGAATACAGCCACGGTCTTCCAGCCAATTGGATAGGGCTGTGACAGTAGTGGACAGTACTGTAGCAGCTTCTGTGGCTGTAAGCTTGCTACAAGGCAGTGCGATGTTGTCAGCAAACTGCAATGACTGGGCTTGACCGGTGATGGTCGGAACGGACCTGCTATACAGGCTGAACAAAAGGGGTCCCAGTACGGAGCCTTGGGGCACGTTTGGTGTAGAAAAAGGTGCGACTTTTATTCTGGGAAATACGGTAGGTAGAGCCAAGGACCTTAGCCAACACTGTGCAATGCATTTCTACATGTAGTACCAATCAGCAGACTGCTGCTTTCATTGGTGGTAACCTGTGTCACTTTACTGTTGTTCTGTTTGCTGTCCTGCTTTGCTGTTGCAGTCCGTGCGAGCGTAAGACCGTGTTGCCACTTGGTGAGCGCGATGTGGACTCGCAAGGCTCACCTTCGTATGAGCTACAACTGACCTACAAGTTTCAACTGGTATGTGTGCTTAGTTTTATAATAATCACCCGGCTGTTGGGTTGTGGTGGTTGTTGAGTTTGTGGTGGTTGTTGGGTTATGGTTTTGGGGGCTGTTGGGTTGTGGGGGCTGTTGGGTTGTGGGGGCTGTTGGGTTGTGGGGGCTGTTGGGTTGTGGGGGCTGTTGGGTTGTGGGGGCTGTTGGGTTGTGGGGGCTGTTGGGCTGTTGGGTTGTGGGGGCTGTTGGGTTGTAGGGGCTGTTGGGTTGTGATGGCTGTGTTGTATTGTGTGGTGTGTGTTTTGTTGTGTATTATGTTATGTGTTGTGTGGTGCGTATGTAGTGAGTGTGCGGTGCACCACACACGCACCACCCCCTATCCCTCAATGTGCGCGTATCTGTGCTTGTGAATGCATTTATGCATGCAAGAGGATTAGAGCTGTGCGCATACGTGTGTAGGTATGCATGCATGGTTCTGTACTCTTTGGAAAGCAACTGATCACCTGCTCACCTGATCTATTTTCAGTAGATATACATGCAATTTAGCAACCGTGAAGTGTTATTAAAAACTTTGTCAGACAAGACTCAAGAATGTGTGTGTGTGTGTGTGTGTGTGTGTGTGTGTGTGTGTGTGTGTGTGTGTGTGTGCATGTGTGTGTGTGTGTGTGTGTGTGTGTGTGTGTGTGTGTGTGTGTGTGTGCGTGCGCGCGCGCGCGCGCGCGTGCATACGCGTGTGCTTGTGCACCACTTCTGTACTACAGAGCAGTAAAAGCCAAGAGGTTTCGCCACAGTTCCGCTGGTTGGAAAGCATGCTCTACGAATCTGACTACCACGGCCAGCTCTGGATGTTGTTTGACTGTAACAAGCGCTATATCACGTCGGGAGATGCTTTTGCAGATCGGGTATGCTATGCTATGCTATGCTATGCCCTGGAGTTGTGTGTTATGCTTTGTACTTGTTTGTCACTTTTGTTTGACTTGTTACTCTAATGAAGGGAGCTCTTCCTAGGACTGCTGTGTACTTGCTACTGGTGCTGTTGGCACCGGTGCTGAAGTTTATCACACGTTTGATTTTGCCGTTTGCGCTAAGCAGCGAGGTGTTGACTTGCCTGTCTTTTCCCTCCGTGTCACTACTGACTCACTAGTCTTGGTCACTATTGCTGACTATCAGCACTGCTAACCTGTCACGCAGTGTAACCCTTGCAAGGGGTCTGGCCCAGGTTTCATAGCATGCTAACCTGTCACACAGTGTAACCCTTGCCCAAGGAGTCTGGCCCAGGTTTCATAGCATGCTAACCTGTCACACAGTGTAACCCTTGCAAGGGGTCTGGCCCAGGTTTCATAGCATGCTAACCTGTCACACAGTGTAACCCTTGCCCAAGGAGTCTGGCCCAGGTTTCATAGCATGCTAACCTGTCACACAGTGTAACCCTTGCAAGGGGTCTGGCCCAGGTTTCATAGCATGCTAACTTGTCACACAGTGTAACCCTTGCCCAAGGGGTCTGGCCCAGGTTTCATAGCCGTGACTGTGGCAGACTACAGGCAGTTGTGTTGTGTGTGCTAACAGTCTGATCACAACATGAACGCCTGGTTACTCCTAGCTTGCTTACCCTTGGCGCATACCTGTCAAGTCGCACCCATCTCCAGTATGAAGTTGGCTGCACTTCGTAACTGTATGAATTGCTGATGATTGCTGTCTTTCTGTTCTCACTCACAGTACACTACTAAGCTGGAGAAGGGAGAGTATACTCTCAAGCTGCAGGTCAGTGTTCTCAGCATTCAGCACTCAATGTGTCTTTTTCCTCTTTTTTTAGCACTACTGCGGAATTAAAAAATATGAAAATATGGACAGTGGCCAAATTGAGGCTGACTTACCCTCCTGCGCGCGCGTGCGCGCGGCCCGCCCCATTTTCGGACACTATAATTATAATTTTTCGTTTTTCCGCCGTGTATTAATGCGTTATGCTAAGCAATTTTCTTCACTCTGTGCCATGGCCAAAGCTGTACATTGGGTATATGACAAGTACTTCATGTAGCAAAAAGGTTGAAAGGGCTAGCGTGGCCAGCCCGAGAAAAGCAAAGAGCTGCAATGTCATGCAACTCTTACCACTCCCTACATGCCAACATGTCAGGCACCAGAAGTCCTTATTTTGATGAGTTTCTATTTTATTTTTACTGAGTTTCAGATCAGATAACCACGCAGCAATCTAATCACAGCATTTGGGTATAGTCATGCAATCAGTCATTTTCGAGAAATGAATAATCCACCAGGCATTTTGTCACCCACCACCGTTGAGCCACAATCTATTTTTTCGAATTTTATGGACGCCCTCTCAGTCGCCATGCATCAAATCAGTGTGTGTGTGTGTGTGTGTGTGTGTGTGTGTGTGTGTGTGTGTGTGTGTGTGTGTGTGTGTGTGTGTGTGTGTGTGTGCGTGCACGCGTGCATGCGTGTGTGTGTGTGTGTGTGTGTGTATCAATGCTTTCAAGCATCACGTCTCCTGGCCATGTCTAAAGAACTCTTGTTGTGTGTTTGGTGGGTTGTTGTGTTACTCTACTGTAGGTGCGTCACCACAACAGCCAGCGATTAGACATACTGAAGGACTTACCCCTGTCAGTTGCTACCAAGCTCAGCAATGCTATTAGCCTCGATATCTATGAGAGTCAGAGTGATATGCTCCAGTCACTGCAGAAGTTCACCTCACGGATTGTGCCTTCAGGTGAAACCATTCCCTTGTTTCTTGTTGGCTCGAGTCTGGATAAGTAAGCACCTTTGAATCGAGTTCATTTCTACGTGAGCGTAGTGGATGTTGGTGCTGCGGCCGTGTGTGTCTGTGCATGTGCGTGTGCTAGCCTGATGTCTGTCTGTCTGTCTGTCTGTCCGTCCATCCATCTGCCTGTCTGTCTGTCTGTATGTCCGTCTGGCTGTCTGTATGTCTGCCTGTGCACATGCTCAACAGGTTTACCGTATTTTTCCGGTTGTAAGTCGACCTTAAAACTTAAAATAGAAGGAGAAAGGGTGGGGGTCGACTTACAACCGGGATTCGACTTATAACTGGGAACTATCAGTATCTTACAAAAAAATGACCTGCACTGCATGCACGAGTGCACTATGTGTACACATTTTTTCCAGTTTATTGGCCTTTTTCAAGGATTGGGATGTTATAACCTCCAATAAGGAATGTTTACATGATTTGTTGATGTGTTAATAGCAGGAAGTGGTTAGTAGTGCTTCTTTGGGTGAAAACTTTAAAACGCAGAATTGAGACCTCCGGATGCGGGGGTCGACCTGTAACCGGGGTCGACTTACAACCGGTAAAATACGGTAAGTATGTAGTGGTCGCAGTGCTAACAGAAGATAAGAAAACAGCTGTGTGTGCTACAGAATGCACGCACTATGTCATGCATACCGCATTTTTTTGGAGCTGGGGTCGGTTTTTTATTACCGCCTGTCTGAAATATGCGCCGCGGGCTTTTGTGTGGATTTTTTCAAACTTGTTGAAGTTTTAGGGCTCAACAACTTCTAATCACCTAGGCCAGTATTGCCGGGAATATGATGAACAGCACTATCTTCACTATCCTGGTTAGATAGAAGATGGAACATAGCAGGCAGCAGCTAAGCTGTGAACTAGAGAACTCTGGACAGTGAAGTAACGCTATTGTCGTGTTGCAAGAAACTTTTCCCTAACGCCAGGAGTATCGTATTTTCCGGAGTATGAGCCGCACCCAGCTCTTTAGTCACGAAATACAGACAACTACCCGGCTTATCACCATTGTATTTGACCATGGTAGTATAAGCCAGACTGACTTTGGGGGTGAATTACTGGTGTTTGAAGTACGGCTTTGGGGGTGAATTACTGGTGTTTGCAGTGCGGCTTATACTCCGGAAAATACGGCACATGAAACCAGGAGGGTGCTGCTTGAGTGGGTTGGTGTCCCAGCGGAATTTCTCGATTACATCGTGTCAACGACATAGTGCGTATGACTGCAGGATTCCAGCAGATCTCCTGCTGCACAGCTACAGCTCTGCTGCATGCACTCTGTCACAGTGTGCAACTTCCCGCCGCCGCCGCGTATCTGCACCAACTGTGACGCGTGCCAGGAATGTTGCGTGACAAGACACACATGCAGAACAGTCAGATGCTGCACACTGTAGGTTATTTCACATGTGATAGAAGAAATGCAATGTGTAGAGCATTGTAAATACAAATTTAATCCTAATAATAGCTTGTCTGAATGAGATCATCGACATCCTACTCGTACTTCAAGTATGTGTTTGTATTGAGTGGCACGCCACTGTTCGTAATACCACGTGATAATTAACAATAGCATTTCAACTTCAAGTGGTGATGTCATCAAATACCCTGCATTGTTTGCATCATTTGTTGTTGTTTGCAGACTACCCAGCGGTGCTAAAACCAACAGTATCTTGGAAGGTCACCTGACTTTCAGCAAGCCGTTCACTTCGTCTAGCAGTAAATCAACGGAAGCAGTGGTAAGCAGGGATCAGCATCGATGTTGTGTTTGACTGGGGAGTAACTTTGTCTTACTACACGTACAATGTGGGGGGGGGGTGCGTGTGTGCGTGTGTGCGTGTGCGTGTGTGCGTGCGTGTGCGTGCGTGTGCGTGCATGTGTATATACTGGCATGTGGCACTATGAACGTGACCACTGTGTGCCTGACTCATAGACTGCCGTACAGTGCACATCGAGGTAGGCGTATTGCCGCTGGTAGAGTACTCCATCTACAACTCTACAGAGTTGTCACACAGTGTGGACAGAATGGAATCAACCTATCCAATGCACCTACAGGAGTGCCATGCCTATGACATCATCAGACAACAAGACTTAGTACATTTCCAGGCCCGTGCGCCGGTGCCCTTCAAGGGGGGTTCCGGGGAAATTTTTCAAAAAATGAAGCAAAATCCTGCATTTAGAGCGAAAACAGGGGGGTTCCGGGCACCCAGGAACCCATACGGGGCACGCGCCTGCATTTCTACTTGTAGGGCAAATGCATCAGATGTTCTAATCGACAGTAAGTCGAAGGACACACTTCAGGCTCTTGAGCAACATCTTGAAAGGTTTCACTCTTATACTTTCAAGCCTTATCAGCCAGTGACATACAGGCAAAAGCAAATGAACAAGGAGACATATTTAATAAAAGAATTTTCATCTAAAGAGTGAATAGCAACTAAATAGAGCGGTTGTCAGTTGACAAACCCCCTTTTATTTACAAGGAAGAAGAGCTAAAACAACAATGATAAATGGGTGACCCGTACACTTAGAAAGAATGAGAGAAAAAGATTCAGGTGTGATGTACATTCTGACTGTCCTAATGTTAGGTGTGATAAGTATGAGTCGTTCATTGCTTGTCATTTGTTGGAGCATCCTGAATGTGTCATGCTATGTATTTCGATAATTATTTTCCTATTTTGTCACGTGCACACAGTGCAAAGTTGTTGACTGTTTTAGAAGCTGTGTATGTTCACACTAAGAAACCTAACTTGTGCAAGTAGAAACAGATTAAATTCACACTTAGGCTCGTTAGTTATGCCCGTTTTTTAGTCTATTGTTGTCGCACCACATGTCACGCTTGTTAGGTTTCCTCGCACTCGCACTTTTTTCTCTCATTCTTTCAAAGTGTACGGGTCACGCATTCATCATTGTTGCTTTAGCTCTTCTTCCTTGCGCTGTTTCTATCACCTCTCTACAGTACTTAATCCATTGTCCTTGTTCATTTGATTTTTCCTGTACTTCATGGCGATAAGGCTTGAACGTGAAAACTTTCAAGATGTTGTTGAAGAGCCTGAAGTGTGTCCTTCTTCTTTGTATGATCACACTCTTGTCTCTGAGGAAACTGACATTAAGTCAGTTGAAAAAGTGGATTGGTGTGGCATCCTTGCAACAGGGCTATAAGATTGTACTTGTGTATGTGTGTATGTGTGTGTGTGTATGTGTATGTATGTGTGCGTGTGTGTGTGTGTGTGCGTGCGTGCATGTGTGTGTGTATTGAGACTGGTATGTAGCATGTACTGCTAGTATAACGTACACTGTGTGAATTGAGACGGGTACAATGTGTGGTCGACCATGTTCCTGCTCTGCTCTACAGGATCGTCATCCATTCTCACTCTGTGTTCATAACTTAGCTGGAGAGAAATCCAAGTCGTCGACATCAGCTCTCACATCTTCCGCATCGAACTCATCTTCCTCCCTGGCGTCATCGTCTTCAGCGTCAAGCAAGGATAGTTGTGAAAGTGAAGAAAAGGAGAAACCTGATGACAAGGTTTGCAATACATGTACATGTAGCATTGCAATGCAGTAGTAGATTGTGGTATGGGGATGCCACAGTAGTAGATTGTGGTATGGGGATGCCACTATCAGAAGCTTCTCACCGTACAAGTATGTGGCTTGAACGGCTTGAGGATTTGTTTCTACGGAGTCTGGCTCTCTTTCACATTTCACAAAATGTACTTCAACAAGCGTACTTGTAACTATCTTGAGGGAATCGGGAAAAAAGAAATTTGGCTTTGACTTGAAAACGGTGTGGGTCAATTCAACTAACTTGTAAATTTGAGCTTGAATTGGGAATACACAGCCCAGCTTTGACCAATGAAACTATTACACGTGCAAATCCTTTTTGCTGTTTCCCCACACACGTACTTGATAACTGTAGAACGGATACCTCTCTGAAATGGATGTCCTACAGGCATGTACTAGGACATGGTGTAGAATGATACTAAAATAATCCCCATGCTATTTTGAGACCTATATCAGGTGACTGTGAAGACAGTGGGGAAATTCCTGTTTTTGGGCTTTCTCAGTTTATGTGCAAATCCGTCTTATTATCATGTTGGTGTAGGTCTGCCTGATTGTTGTGTGTGTGTGTGTGTGTGTTCGTGTGTTCGTGTGTCTGTGTGTTCATGTGTGTGTGTCTGTCTGTCTGTCTGTCTGTCTGTCTGTCTGTCTGTCTGTCTGTCTGTCTGTCTGTATGTCTGTATGTCTGTCTGTCTGTCTGTCTGTCTGTCTGTGTGGGTCTATGTGTCTGCTTGTGTATTTTTTGTGTGTGCGTGTTCCTTGATGTCATTGTGTTTGCAGTATCGGGAAGCTCTGCGTGATTTCAGCATCGGTTGGATGTCAAAGTATGTGCATAATACATGCAGTCTGCACTGGAATGCCTGTAGCCACTCAGCTATTTCTTACTCTGTAGGCCATCAGATATGCTGGTGTTTTGATGCACTGAGAAGACTTAGTGGATGGAGCTGGTGAAAACCGTAGTTTAGTGTATGCATGCACATGCACACATGTGCTTCTAGTGCCATGCCATGCAGTAATATTCAGGTACTATTGCTGCATGCCCTATTTGCTAGGGTGCTGACCGGTGGTGCACAGGAAATACGAATGCTCAACTCAGGCCGTGTACGGTATAGTTGGTAACTTGGTATTCATGTCAGTTGTCTTAGCCCTCTCCCGGTAATCCCCCAGTACAGTATACAGTCGTCCCTCTCTAATCCGGCACTTTATAATCCAGCACCCTCGATAAACCAGCACAATTTTCAGTAGCCAAAATGTCCTCTTCATGTACATTGCAGCAGTAAATCAGATTTGTTAATCCAGCACCCTCCCTAATCCAGCAGATTTTCGTGGCACAAATGGTGCCGGATTATAGAGGGACCACTGTACTGACTGTGAGCCAGGCTTCGTGTACTAGTTGTCTCCAGTCATCCCAGTGTAGACTGAAAGAGGCTAGTTACCACTGGCCTGCTTCTTTACACTCAAGCTGCTAACTGGCCTGGGGTGCATTGTAGTCTTGCACAGCCTTATAGATTCTGCGATGGGCTGCTTTGTGTTGACTCCTGTCTCTCTCTCTCTCTCTCTCTCTCTCTCTCTCTCTCTCTCTCTCTCTCTCTCTCTCTCTCTCTCTCTCTCTCATGCATGCATGCGTGCACGCACACACACACACGCACACAGGTCAGGTGACGTGCAGCAGTTTGCTGACCTTGCCCAGGCATTTCCGGATCACTTGCCTCTCTTCTCTGCTCACTTAAATGCTGTCTATAGTCGTCTGGAGGTAAGTGGGCACTAACTGTCTGACTATATTCATGTGCAGTGCAGTACAGTCGGCTACATGACTGTGCCGTGCTGTACCCTGCTGTACCGTGCTGTGCTCTGCTGTGCTGTGCTTGTAGGCTACAGTGCAGTATGTGATGAATGCCCCTCTGATTCGAATACTGTTTGTTTTGCATCTAAGATGATCCATGGCCATTGAGTGCCGCATATCAGGATGACGTGCAATAATGAGGCCAGGCAAATTTGTCAGTGCTGGAAGACGTTTGTACCACAGAGGCCATTCGTCCTAAATACTAGAGGGCAGTAGAGGCGTAAACTCACCTCTCTCCACATTCACCGCAACCTGTAACT
>NC_088643.1:40093912-40096412 GCF_964019385.1 Sycon ciliatum
TTGCACTCCTGAACCATGGCGATGTGTTACCGGAGACTGGAGTGTCAGTCACCATCGACTCTGTGACCTGGTTGCTTTACTGCCACGTCCTTGGAGTGATGTGTGCTCCTGTCTTGTCCTGGCTTCATGACAGTTTTGTGAATGGTATGTGTATATGTGTGTGGTCAATACGTGTACTTGCTGGATGACACACTTGCACCCATGCATGCACACAGGGCCACAATTGTATTGCATGACATTATACTGCTGCGTCCGTACCAAACATGTTCGCAATGAAACGTCCCTGTCTTGTCCTTGCTCGTCTGCTGACACCTTTTTCTAGCTGTAGTCTTTCAGTGAAACATAATAGTATTGTTACTTTGTGTCTTGTAACTGGCAATATTGCCAATGTATTTTCTGTAGAAGCCAATAGGTGCCTACTATAGGAAGTCTTGTATCATCCAGAATAGTTCAGCATATTTTTTGTTCTTCGCAACATGAATTCTCAGCAGCCACAGACCATAATAATATTAGAATGATAATTATTGTGGTCAAATGCTTATTTTACCCAGCTTTCATGTGTAGAATTGTAGATTTTTGCAATCATCAAGGAGACCCGTTTCATACAGCTGCTACTTGTTAGTAGTGCAACCAGCAATAAGAATGACGCTCCCCGTTCACAAAGCCAGCTGCTGTCCAGAGCTACACCGCACACATAATTATTATCAGCCACATGCTTCCTGAAATCGGTGCAACACTTCACGGTTGTTTGGTAGATTGGCAAGTTTTGAACCTCGCTAAAAAGCAAGCGCTAACCAGCTGGAGCGTTAAACTTTCACAGTTCACACGATATTCAACCTATAAAGAAGGGGGAATATAACGTGCTAAAACCAGCTAATGAGGAAAATATATTTAGCACTGAAACTCGGCACTGAATTTCACAGGGTAAACAAGAGCACTCAGTGCTAACTCGCTAGCTTGGGCAGCGCAGAATGAAACTAGCGGGAAAGCAACGTGGCAATCCAAGTGGAATTAGTGTTCATGTGTTTTGCACCGTAACCACTGAAGTGGAGCACATAGCAGAGAGGTGCAGCACTGAAGTGGAGCACGTAATTCCAGCGCGAACTTTCACATAGCAGAGAGGTGCGGCACTGTATTCACATAGCAGAGAGGTGCGGCACTAGTGCACTGTAGGCAGCCAATAGTGCTAAGAGGCAGTGGGATGTGGAGCAACGCAATGGAAACTGTCAAAACTCAACCAAGCAAAGCAGAGACTACAAAGAAGCGTTCATGGGTATACACTTCCACACGATCGTACGACCACTCCACTGAGAACATCTCACAAAGAAGACAGATTAGTGGAGGAGAAGAAAAAGATTAGAATAGAGTCTGACCTATAATTATTATAGGTGTGTGCAGGCTGGAAATACTGCCGGGATGAAAGTTTGAAACTTTTTGATTACGCTCTCAAAGTTTTAGATTTGGAATATGAGACTAGACATGGTGGTTTACACACCGACTCTCAGTCTCGTACAGGTCACCATGGTAACACGCACTTAAGCATGATGTACTGCTGCTGGCAGTCTCGCATACTGGAGGTCACATGCGTTATGCATGATGTACTGCACCTGTCTACAGCCGACAGCACTGGACACATGCAGTGTTGAGCGATGCATGTTGGGTCCAATCACTGCATACATACAGGCGTACAACACAACATACAACGTGTCTGGGCAAGCTTGGAACTTTGGGTGGTCCTCACGATCCTGGTGCCTTGTGGATCAGGACTGTTGGTTGATATGGGATACTACTCGAAGTAGTTCTACAGTTCAACAACAATGAAAAAAAGATAGCAACAGAAAAGACAGAAAGGGATCAAGAAAAGACAACTTAGGTCAGGAGGGAGTTCTTACTGTGAATAACAACATGTCAAGCTAAAACCAAGAACATGCCCATCACTGTAGGCAACACAGCACACAGCAGCACCACATCAGCACACAGCAGCAGCACCACATGTAACACTGGCAGCTGTACAAGGGGGGCTCAAAAAGTTATCGACATGAAAATGAAGAAGGGCCAAAAATTCGATAAAAAATTGTTACGATCTAGAACAGGATCGAACAGCTGGTGCACATGCAGCAGCCTCATGCCAACCAAATGGTACTCCAGAAGCAGAGCACATTTTTGTGAAAGTGGGCCAAACTTGGTGCATTGGTGTACGGGTCACCATGATCACTTTGTATACGGGACAACGAGTCAAACCCAAAAGCGTATGCATGTGATCATTTGGGACCAAAATCGATGTTCCCGCCAGGTTTCACTGTGAAAAAGTGAATCTGATCGGTCTGCTCCGGCCTTGAGGCCGGAGCAAGCAGAACATGCTCTGGCCGAGCCAGAACAGGTGTAATCCCAACCAAATGCGCTGTTCTGTCGAATCCTGTTCTAGGTTGTACCATCCAGATGCGCCCTGAGTTAAACTCGTGCGCATTTTTTTCTGAAATTGAAGACATTCGGGGTACTG
>NC_088643.1:40101412-40106412 GCF_964019385.1 Sycon ciliatum
GCAGCACAGCACAGTGCAGTGCTGTGCAGCACAGCGCAGCGCAGTGCAGCACAGCGCAGTGCAGCACAGCATGCAACTCACACAAGCAATGGCAGAAGAAAGTTGAAGCACTCCGGTGACGCTGGAGGTACGGAAATTTGCAGGAAGACATCCAGCAGGTGATATGGACATGTTTCACCTGCACCACACACACAGGGAGTCAATAAGCAACACACGCACACATGCACGGACACACACACACACACACACACACACACACACGTGTGCAAGCATACACACATACACGCACACGCGCGTGCGCGCACAAACACACATACATCACTATACTAGACGGTATGCCATGTACGAGCAAGCACTTTTGAGACTCGTCAATCTCAAGAGCTTGGAGCAGGTGCATGTAGCCTTCAAGCGATGAAGAATGGCGTTGGAATGATAGCCACAGCGACTTACAGCCCCTAGCAGTGCAGATAGATGTACACATGTAGATATGATGTTGATGATGATGACATTGACAAGCAACTGAGAGAGCAGCCAGCATCTGCACTTAGAGCACTAGAGTGATGCGACACTGATGTCCTCAGGAAGGCATCTCAATTCTCAAACCATGGTGAACAGAAATCCCATTGATGCAACGGCGGCGGTGGCGTAGATGCTGAATGTCGCCTCGGTATGTGAACTTCAAAGTTCACAATAACTGACTCGTGCTAAAATGGTCTACGCGTACTTGCTGAAAGTGTTAATTAACTTACTGGGGTTGGTCTACTCCTGCAGACAATAGCAAGAGCAACGCCCCACCCGAGACCCCATAGTATCACAAGTGGTGTGGGTGCATTCAGGGGAACAGGGAAGAGAGGGGCTCATATGTACAGTAAACATGTGCTACAATACAACACAACCGCATGTACGGTACCACAATACAGTACATGTACTGCTAACAGTTATCACCGCAACATACCTATGACTATGTTCAGGAACTGTACAGTATCAAGGGAATCCCGCTTCTCACCGCAGCTGCAGGTAAAGAAACACCACAACAAGTCCATGGTTATCACAATGCTTTGGTCATCACAAACAAATACACTCAATCTTGGGACAGCTAGCCTTGTCCACCATACGGATACTAGGTCTTCTCGGCCAAGCTCAGAAAGACCCGCCCAACCAAACACAATGGCGTCGGGCGAACAGCAAAGCAGTAACCGTTATACTACCATGTCGACCTGCTGTTTCTAGTCGTCAGTCCCCACCACAGTGTGTACTAACGCTAGCTGACATGGATTATTGGCTACACTCACATTCGTACCAGTTGCTAACAAAGGCGAGGCGAGTGAACTTTTACGTCAATTTTTTTAAACTCACGTACAATCTGACGTATTCTACGCGAGTTGACTGCACCGTACGTAGTTACGTGACCTGGGTTTTTGGAAGTTGCGTTTGGTCATCCCGCTCGGATTTGTGTGAGTATTTCGAACTTTTGTGAGTATCCGTAATTCGATCGGGTTTGTTGGAAGAATTGATTTTTGTGTTTTGAGACAATCCTGCTGTTCGAACTAATCCCAAATTTACACGTAGCGTGAGATTTTCAACGTGCTTTAAAAAGCCAAATGTGTAACTTCACCTCTCTAATGCCGACAACTCGAGATAAGTCAATGGAAATGAATCATACAATGGCACCACCAATCATGTGCTTGCGCGGTCCGGGGAATCGAACCAGGTATATAAGAGCTAAGCGAATATCTCTCGTCAGTTCATCATTATTTATTTTGTCAGTCAGCATCAGATATTCTATCTTCTTTGAAAATGGCTCGCAAGCAGAGACGGTTCGCTAGCATGTCTACGGGAGGCGGCGGGGAAGCCTCAGAGAATACGTTCGCAAGCTGATACTTGCACGGCAACAGGCGTGTCCCCGGGGCACTGAGCCTGTGAAGAAGACTGTTCCCTGTTCTCGGTCTGCTGGAGGCGAGAAAAGGCGCCGGAAGAAGTTTCGCCACCGCCCAGGTCCCGAGGCTCTCCGGCTAATACGACGCCGCGAATATCAAAAGGGAGCTAAACGCCGCGTGCCCTGCCAGCAGCAACTCGCCGCCAGACTGAAAGACTTGGAGCTGGGTCGTCGCATCCGTGGAAAGCGTGGTTAGACATCTACCCGGATTCTCTCAGCTCAAGGAACCAGCTATTCAACCGGCTTTTTTAAAAGCCACCACAAAATCAAAGAAAGTTGTGTCTCAGATACATAATAATATTATTATTGTATTTTGTTGTTACACTGTGCTTTATCCACAGGTATACAAGGTGTACGTGTACAGTATGTACATGTCCACGGCACTGTAGGTAAACCATTGAAATTGAGTTGATCATAGTTTCATCACTTGGATCTCTGAATATATTATTGGGGTCTCAGTCTGCCTACAGCATATTCTACCGACAGAGGGCTTCTGCTCAATCCCAAGAAAACGCAATTTTTCGTGATTCGGAGGAAAGGGCAGGTAATTCTACCCACGCTAGCCATTCAGTGTGGACCTTACAGAATCCCAATGTCGCAAAGCGCAAAGTACCTGGGGGTCATCATCGACGACCATCGATGCATCTAGCCTTCGACCTGCAGATTGAGAGCGTACTGCAGAAGGTACACCAGAAGCTTGGTGCATTTAGACACGGCAAGAACATAAACCATGAAGGTCGTCGTATGTTCTATCTATCACCAAGAGTACATAACCCCCAAGAGTGTGCAACTCCAGCTATGGGGTCTGCGACGGCAGAACTTCACATCACGTGATGAACCCGTACACATTATGTGCACCCTGTGCATGATAGATACAGGGTTGTACGCAACCCAGCTTTGGGTACAACTCTCTTGTGGTCACTTTGCACTGTTTGCCAGCATAACCTTTTGAACCATGTCACGTGATGTGAAGTTCTGCCGTCGCAGCACAGCATAGAGGTTGTGCAGGCAGTTGCACACTCTTGGGGGTTATGTACTCTTGCTATCACTGATACAGTCAACCCTGGACTATGCCAGCATAGCATAATATGTTCATTGTCTGAGCACCACGCTATACCAGAGACTTTTGCGAGCAAGCACGCTGGCCATCCGCAGAGTTTTTGGCTTGTCTCCGTACACATCTTCCAACGACTGTTTGACGATCGCTAATATTGCTCCTCTGAAACTTCGTATTGTTTGTTTTTGTTTACTACTGCCTGCATGGTGATGCTAGTGCGCTTTTGCATGGGATTTTCACTCACGGCTCAGCCACCAGCCACACTGACCGGCAGACACGCGGTAAAGTTAGCCATATGCTCGCACTTCCCGTCGTCCGTTCTAGGCATGGCCTTAATGGCCCTAACACCATAATAATAATTATTATTCCCGTAGCTATGCAGAACGTCTGGCGCTAGCCAGGGTCCACACAGCTTTAATTTGGTGTTTGTTTGTGTGTTTGTTTGTTTGTGTCACGCCTCGCGCTATCCGTATCTGACGGCAAAAAAGCATAGGATGTTATAAATTTTTCAATTCTCCTTTTTTTCAGGCATATCCTGGGATTCGAACCCGCACTATCGCCCTACATGCATTCCCCCATACACTTCACATTCATACCCATTCTTCCAAGTTGCTTTACGTTATTAGTGAGGTTTAGTTCCCACGTAACGGAAACGCGTACGTGGGTGATCCACGTAAAGTTGATGAAGGACACCCACGTTGCAATGTTGTGTTTAGTCACACGGAACAAACAAAAGCATGAACCGAAAGGCCCAAACCTGGTCAAAGACGAAGCTACCCGGGCCTAAGAAGCTCCTCCAATATTTTGATTTCGTGCTTCGGAAACTTCTTCAGCTGAGCACCCTCACAGCTCGCACAATGCGCTCCATTCTGATTTTCACCCACGTTCTGGCGGAACGTGGGTGAGCCTCCATACACGGTATGTCGTGAACCTGAAAACGTCTGTACGTGGGTCACCGAGTATCACGTGGTACACACACGTAAAGTACCCACGGATTACGTGGGACTAAACCTCCCTATTATCTTGCGTTTGAAAGCCCTATTTGAATATTGCGGGCAGCTGTATGTGGCCAGCTGTGTTTGATGGTACGGTACGGTACGGGAGACGGTGTCATATTACCCTCGATCGTACCCGTCCCGTACCTATCCCCTACCGTACCGTGCCATCAAAGACGGCTGGCCACAATGCATATTCAAATAGGGCTTTCAAATGCAAGATCACAATGTGAAACAACTTGGAAGATTTAGTATGTGTGCGAAGTGTATCGGGGGATGCATGCAGGGCGCGCGATAGTGCGGGTTCGAATCCCAGGTTATGTCTTAAAAAAAAAGGAATTTTTTAAAGAATTTATAACATCCCTATGCTTTTTTTTTTGTCTAGGTCATGAAGGCAAAAAAGCATAGCGTAGGGCCCTGGGCTTCCAAGCTCTCTCGTCCTTTCTCGCTGCTGATCGCTGGAATGCTTTACCTGCTGCCTGCCGTACCGCTACCTCTCGCTCAGGGTTTGTTCAATTGTGTCAATCCCTGTAATAAGGCGACACCGTCTGTAGGGTTCCCCTATTAAAATAATAAATACCACTACTCGAATCGTTTGTATTTCAATACTCTACTACTACTGCTAACGTTACTACTAGTGGCTACAGTCCATTTCAAAACTATAGACGCGTAGTGTTTTGCAAAATTCGATGGGATTTATTTAAATATTTTTAGTTTTTTCTCCAGATTCCGTCTCTGCATCGCTTCACAATTCTGGCTATATACTTTGTTTTCGCTACAATTGAAGTTTATTTTTAGGCCAGGTTTTCCGGTTTTACATGTAATTTCTGTTTTGAAGGGTTTGACCAGTTTGTTTCGGATTTTTGCTCCTGCTGAGACAGTGCTGCGCCCAGACCATCGCGGGTGCATTTTTGTACGGGTCCTGGTAGCCTCGTGGTTTCGATCCGTGATTTCCAGTACAAGTGTGGCACATTCGAATCCCATCACGCCTCCTGCCTTTTTTTTCTCTTCT